>NC_091983.1:33070913-33122709 GCF_044704955.1 Pristiophorus japonicus
GAGAGAGAGAGAAAGAAAGAAAGAAAGAAAGAAAGGAGAGGGAGGCTGAACGGGCTGGGCCCGGCCAGGGCTAAGACTTCGAGCTTAGACTTACTGGATTGACAGGTAGGTGGCGTCGGGTCCGGGGGGTTGGGAGCACGGGTCGGTCAGGTCCGGAGTGGAGATCGGTGGGGGGGGGGGGGGGGGGCAGGTCAGGGGAGGAGGTCGGTCGGAGGGGAGGGGGGTTGGGAGCGGAGGTCGGGGGGAGGTCAGGCTGTTCGGGGGGGGCAGGTCGTTCGGGAGCAGAGGGTCGGTCGAGGGGGGGGGGGGGGAGAAAAAGAGTCAAGTCGGGTCGGGTCCCGGTCTGGAGGAAGCAGGAACTGGGCGTGGGAGGCAGCCTTTTCCACGCAGCCCCAGTGAGGCCATTCGGCCAGGGCTAGGGGCTGCGTGCTTCAGGCCCCTCCCACACAGTGTTTTGGGTGCCTGGAGCTACTGTAGCGCCTGTGCAGAGGTCCTGGCACTGTTTTCAGCGCAGGGACCTCGCTCCGCCCCCCACAGCTTGTGCTGCGCCGCGCCCAGCTCCAGAAGGCCTGCAGGGAGCCGGAGAATAGGTAAGGTTTTTTTAGGCACACTTTGTGGCGCGAAAAATGGGCGTCCAGGTTGGGGCTGCGCCGTTCTTGGTGCGGCCCGAAACTTGGGCCCATTACCTGGAGATCAAACATAACCTCAAGACTGAGATCAATAAATTTTTGTTAAGTAAGGTTATATGGGGATATGGAGCAAAGGCCAGTAATAGAATTGACATACAGATCAGCGATCATCTAATAGAATGGGGGAACAGACTCGAGTGGCTGAATGGCCTATTTTTTCACTGATTTAAAAAAAAAATTGATGAGTTTTTGTGCTCAGCAAAACAAGGGATGTTATCAATCTGGAATGGATCAGGTACCTAATGCTAGCATCGTGATCGTTCATTACATTCCGACATTATTACAACAGTGACTACACTTCACAAAGTACAGCATTGGATGTAAAGCATTTTGGGACGTCCGGTGCTGATGAAAGGTGCTATATAAATCCAAGTCTTTCTATTTCTTCCTCTCAAGTCAGATACCAGTAAAGTAAAACTCCATCGGCTCTACTTCAACAATGCATCTTAACCTCAACCTCAGAAAAGCACCTGCAGTTGCACCAGTGTCAACAAGTGTTATTGAAAATCAAGAAATGACAGACTTGTATCGGTCTTCACAGTAGAGGATGGGGATAAAGTACCTTAAAATTGCCAATGTCACTCCATTATTTAAGGGTAAGAGATAAACTAGGAAATGGTATGCCCATTAGTCCAACATCTATTGTCAGAAAATTACTAGAATCTGGTATGTGAGACTGAACACTTGGACAAACATCAACTAATCAGACACAGTTATCATAGATTTTTTAACGGGTATGACATGTCTAACAAACCTAATTGAATATTTTAAGGAGATAACTAACATGGCAGATAAGCGTGTATCTCTGGATGTTATTTATATGGGTTTCCAGAAGGCATGTGATAAGGTTCCACATCAATAATGAGCGCACATGGAATTGGCGGCAACCTATTAACATGGGTAGGAAATTGGTTTGGAGGTAGGAGATTGAGAGCGGGGATAATGGGTATGTACTCTAATTGGCAGGATGTGACCAGCGGTGTCCTCCAGGGATCTGTACTGGAGCATCAGATTGTCACTATATTTATCAATGACTTAGAATGAGAAATAGAGAGCTGTATATCCAGGTTTGCTGATGCCAACAAGTTAGGTGGCACAGTAAATAGTGTAGACATAAGAAATATGAGCAGGAGTAGGCTACACGGCCCCTCGAGCCTGCTCCGCCATTTAATATGATCTTGGTTGATCCAATCATGGACTCAGGTCCACTTTCCTGCCCGCTCCCCATAATCCCTTATTCCTTTATCGGTTAAGAAACTGTTTATTTCTGTCTTAAATTTATTCGATGTTCCGGCTTCCACAGCTCTCTGAGGCAGCGAATTCCACAGATTTACAACCCTTTGAGAAAAGAAATTTCTCCTCATCTCAGTTTTAAATGGGCGGCCCCTTATTCTAAGATTATGCACCCTAGTTCTAGTCTCCCCCATCAGTGGAAAGATCCTCTCTACATCCACCTTGTCAAGCCCCCTCATAATCTTATACGTTTCGATTAAGATCACCTCTCATTCTTCTGAATTCCAATGAGTAGAGGCCCCAACCTACTCAACCTTTCCTCATAAGTCAACCCCCTCATCTTTGGAATCAATCTAGTGAACCTTCTCTGAACTGCCTCCCAAGCAAGTATATCCTTTCGTAAATATGGAAACTAAAACTGTACGCAGTATTCCAGATGTGACCTCACCAATACCCTGTACAACTGTAGCAAGACTTCCCTGCTTTTATACTCCATCCCCTTTGCAATAAAGGCCAAGATTCCATTGGCCTTCCTGATCACTTGCTGTACCTGCATACTAACCTTTTGTGTTTCATGCACAAGTACGCCCAGGTCCACTGTACTGCAGCACTTTGCAATCTTTCTCCATTTAAATAATAACTTGCTCTTTGATTTTTTTCAGCCAAAGTGCATGACCTCACACTTTCCAGCATTACACTCCATCTGCCAAATTTTTGCCCACTCATTTAGCCTCTCTATGTCCTTTTGCAGATTTTTTGTGTCCTCCTCACAAATTGCTTTTCCTCGCATCTTTGTATCATCAGCAAACTTGGCTACCTTACACTCGGTCCCTTCTTCCAAGATTGTAAATAGTTGGGGTCCCAGCACAGATCCAATGAACCATTTATCCCAACTCTCTGTTTTCTGTTCGTTAGCCAATTCTCTATTCATGCTAATATATTATCCCCAACCCCGGAGCAGAAGCAGAAAGACAGGAGCAGAAAGTTGCAAAGAGACATTGATAGATTAAGTAAATGGGCAAAACTGTGGCAAATATAGAGTTCAATGTGGTGAAATGTGAAGTCATTCACTTTGGACCTAAAAAATAGATCAGAGTATTTTCTAAATGGTGACAAGCTAGGAACTGTGGATGTGCAGAAAGATTTAGTGGTCCAAGTACAGAAATCACGAAAAGCTAGTGAACAGGTACAAAAAATAATTTTAAATGGCTAACTGAATGTTGGCCTTTATCTCAAGGGGGATGGAATACAAAGGGTAGAAGTTATGTTACAGTAATAAAGATCTGATTCGACTTCATTTAAAGTACTGTGGTCAGTTTTGGGGACTGCACCTCAGGAAGGATATATTGGCCTTGGGGGAGCGGGGGAGGCAGATTCATCAGAATGATACACGGATTAAATTATGAGGACAAGTTGCATCGACTAGGCTTGTATTCTCTTGAGAAGACAAGGTTGGGTGTTTAAGATGATTAATGGAGTTGATAGGGTAAAGAGAGAGAAACTATTTCCTAAGGTGTGGGGGGGGGGGGGGGGAAAGGAGTCCAAAACAAGGGGGCGTAACCTTACAATTGGAGCTGGGCCATTTATCGGTGGTGACAGAAAGCACTTCTTATCACATAGAGTAGTGGAAATCTGGAACTCTCTCCCCCAAAAATCTGTTGAAGCTGCGGGTTAATTGAAAATTTCAAAACTGAAATTGATAGATCGAGGTAGATCAAGTTAAGATACAGATCAATCATGATCTAAATTGAATGGCAAAACTAGCTTAAGGGGCTACTCCTGTTCCTAATTTCATTTTCCACACAGACAGTAAGATTGTCTGTTTGATGTTAAGTTAGGGCAGGCTTGTGTTATGAACCCTTGTCCAGTAGGAATTGAATTGTGACTGCCCAAACTCATTTCACATTGGAAAGGCATATTACAAGTTTCAGACAGAAGAGACTTTTACCTCAGCAGTTTTGGCTGGATTTAAACACAAGTCTGAAAACTGAAGTATTAAGTCTTGTTTGTAGGAACATGCAAAAGGATTGTTTTTCCTCTCAGATCCCAATAAAGATCAAAATATTTTTTGAAAACAGTTGCAAATACTCTTTAAAGTATGTGCAATCTGAACTTTTTGGACCTTCACAAATGAAAACACATAAAACATGGTAATTCCTTTGTAATTTAAAACACAACACTCACACACATACATTAATTTACCTTCATAAACTGCTCCATTCTGTTCTTGCTCAACAGCTTTCAGGAACAATTCTTTGGCCTGCAAAATAAATATATACGCGAGTCAGCTGTTACATGTGCGAGCAAGCAGTACAATGTAACGTGGCAAGTAACAGCAGCTGTGAATTCAGACTCGGCCGCAAAGATGGTCTGCAATGTGAAGCGAAATGACAACCCAAATTTCCTTCGCATTTCACATCCAGCTCATCTGTTTCTCAAAAATCAGATATTGTGGAAATAGCTACTGTTGAAGCAGTTCATCATTAAGGCTGGTACTTGCTTCAAGCATGAGAATGGAAAGATACATTTTATGATATTTGTGAAGTGACCCATTTTAAATGCCATCTGCCTCTTCCCATGATCCCCTGCAATATTAAGTGCAAAGAGCTTGTGGTATTTTCATCTCTCAAGATTGAAACTATCTCTGCAGCTGCCTCTGCCATCATCTCCACTTGCTCCTGACCACTCCCCAGCTCCTGATTCTCGATCCTATAGTTTTTCATCCCATCTTCTGCCTGATCTCTCCAAGCTCTCATCACTTCTTTGAGATTCTCCTTCTGGTCACTTGACCCTATCCTCACTGAACTCCCAACCACTCCCAATCCCTAATCACTCGATTACCGACCTGGTCACCATGCATGCCACCATTGTTATTGGCTCTGCCAACATTATGAGTGGCTCCCTTTATTCAGGCACTGACCCTCTCCCTTTCAAAATTACCTTCCTCATACCTTCCTTAAAAAGCCCACTCTTAACTTCCTTTCCTCTCCAAGGTCTTCGATCAAGTTGTTGCTACTCAACCCTGCCCATTTCTCCCAGAGATAAAGACATATGTTATTCAAAATGTAATTAAATGCCACTATACATGAAAAGAATGAGCTAAATTGTCTTTTCTCATCCTTGATTTATCGTATGTTCTTAAGATAAGTTTTCCAGACACAAAATAATTAGACATAATATATCCCATGAAGCATTCCAAACATTACCTTTTCTTCACGAGCAAGTTCCTGTTTCCCTTTGATACTTGAAGATTTGAAAGAAAGCCCCTTGCCAGAGACTTTACCAGGTTCCATATCTGATCCATTAGAGCTTCCATTTGGATTCAGCTCAGACATCCATTGAGCTCGAAACACATTAAGTTCCTCCTTGAAAATAATAGTAACATCGCCATATAAATATTTATATGTAATTTACCCATGACATAGCTAAATCCGTACTCCCAGATTTAAAAAAAAATGATTATTTAACATTTATTGTTTGCCTTTCTCTCAATAAAATTTACCCTGTGACAACAGTTCATAGAATCATATAGCACATAAGGAGGCCAGTCGGCCCATCGTGCCTGTGACGGGTCTTTGAAAGAGCAATACAATTAGCTCCACTCCCCTGTTTCCTTGCCATAGCAATGCAATTTTTTCCTTTTCAAGTACATATCCAATATCAGTTTTCTGTTACACATGGAAAAAGGAAGTTAAAAGATTTGATCATAAATGGGGATTCAGTGAAAGTCAGACACAGTAACTGCTGTACATACTAAGTGAACCTTAGCTTGGGAAATGGATGGGTGGACTAACCACAGATGGGGACACAGAATGAGGTCACAGGAGGCATATTATCTCAAAAGCAACAAAATGAAATAATTTAGGCAGCAACAACCATTGTTTTCTGTTTATGTGTGCAAGTGGTAACGCAACAACCCAGACAAGCTGAAGGAAAACAAAAAAAAATTAAGAGACAATAAGCATCCCTTTGATTCTACTATCTTAAAAAAGTTAAAGTAACAGTTTTCACAATGCTTGTGTTAAGTAAATAATTTTCCCTCCTTGTGTCATAACGCAAGGTGAAATGACAGTGGATGCCATCTCAAGAACACAAGAAATAGGAGCAGGAGTAGGCCATTTGACCCCTCGAGCCTGCTCCGCCATTTAATAAGATCATGGTTGATCTGATCATGGACTCAGTTCCACTTCCATGCCTGTTCCCCATAACCCTTTATTCCTTCATCGCTCAAAAATCTGTCTGGGCCCAAGTTTCGGCTGGAGTTGCTCCTTTTTTTTGGAGCAACTCGCTTAGTTTGGAGTATCTTAAAAATCGTAATTCTTGGCATTTATTTTGCTTCAGTTCTAGTGAGTTAGTTTAGTTTCGTTTTAGTTCAGTTTTTTTTTCAAAAAGGGTCGTTACCAGCCACATATGCCTGCTTTGCAAGTTTAGGCAGCGAAAAGTTACTCAAAACTAACTTAGAACGGAGTAAGTATTGACTTTTGTACCCTCAGAAAAACCTTGCATAGACTTTCGAATTAGGCGCAGGTATCCAGAGATGAGGGCGGGGGGGGGGGGGGAAAACGGGGGATCGGGACGTTAAGAGGAAAATTAGGGGATTTTCCAATGCATTAAACACTTCACTTTTACCAATAAAGAGCCATCATCAATAATAAATGATAAATAAATCAATAACTCAACCAATCAAAAATTTAAAATTTTTTTTAAAAATCAATAAATAAAAAATGTTAAGTTTCTACTCACCGACTGCAGCAACTATCCGTTCGGGAGCACCGGGAGCCCTCCAACAGCCTGCCGAAGAGCTGGTCGGGCTGGACCCGCTGCCAAGGAGGTGTTCGGGTGGGGCCCGCTGCCAAGGAGGTGTTCGGGCGGGGCCTGCCGCCGAAGAGGTGCTGGTTGGGCGGGCCCCGCTGCCAAAAAGGTGCCCGTCGGGCTGGTCCCACCACCGAGGAGATGTTCGGGCGGGGCCCGCCACCGAGGAGGAGTTTGGGTGGGCCCCGCCACCGAAATGCTGCTGGTCGGGCAGGCCCCGCCGCCGAGGAGGTAAGGGCAGTGGCGACGGGGCGAGGCAAGGGACGGTGAGGCAGGCAGGCCACTCGGCCTGGGATAGGAGCGGCGAACATTGCAACGTCCCTTCGGCCAGGGATAGGGTCGCCTGGAGACAGGACACGCTGGGAGGGCCAGGAGCTACTGCGCACGCGCGCAGCTGCCAGCACTCTTTTTGGCGCAGGGCTGTAGCTCCGCCCCCAGCTGCTTGTGCTGAGCTGCGTCGACTGCTAAACAGGCCTGCGGAACACCGAGAATTGCAAGGTAAGTTTTAGGCGCGCTTTTAATTCTACAAAATAGGCGAGTCTCTCAGAGGTGCGTCGTTCTGCGGGACAGCCGAAGCTTGGGCTCATACTCTCTGCATCCATCTTGTCCGTCTCGCTCATTATCTTATATGTTTCGATAAGATCACCTCTCGTTCTTCTGAACTCCAATGAATATAGACTCAACCTATTCACTTATCTTCATAAGTCAACCTCCTCATCTCCGGTATGAACCTAGTGAACCTTCTCTGAGCAGTCTCCAATGCAAGTATATCCATTCTTAAATACGGAGACCAAAACTGCAGGCAGTACTCCAGGTGTGGCCTCACCAATACCCTGTATAGTTGTAGCAGGACTTCTCTGCTTTTATACTCTATCCCGCTTGCAATAAAGGCCAACAATCCATTTGCCTTCCTGATTACTTGCTGTACCTGCATACTAACTTTGTGTTTCATGCACAAGGACCCCCAGGTCCCTCTTTACTGAAGCACTTTACAATTTTTCTCTATTTAAATTATAATCTGCTTTTCTATTTTTTCTGCTAAAGTGGATAACCTCATATTTTCCTGCATTATACTCCATCTGCCAAATTTTTGCCCACTCACTTAGCCTGTCTTTATCTCTTTGCAGATTTTTTTGTGTCTTTCTCACAATTTGCTTTCTCACCCATCTTTGTGTCATCAGAAAACTTGGTTACATTACATTCGGTCCCTTCATCCAAGTCATTAATATAGATTGCATATAGTTGAGGCCCTAGCATCGATCCCTGCGGCACCCCTCTAGTTACTGTTTGCCAACCGGAAAATGACCCGTTTATCCCGACACTCTGTTTTCTGTTAGTTAGCTAATCCTCAATCCATGCTAATATATTACCCTCAACCCCGTGAACTTTTATCTTGTGCCGTAACCTTTTATGTAGCACCTTATCGAATGCCTTCTGGAAATCCAAATACAGCACATCCACTGGTTCCCCCTTATCCATCCTACTCGTTACATCCTCGAAGAACTCCAGCAAATTTGTCAAACATGATTTCCCTTTCATAAAACCATGCTGACTCAGCTTGATTGAATTATGCTGCTCCAAATGGACTCCAGCATTTTCCAAACGACAGATGTTAGGCTAACCGGTCTACAGTTTCCTGCTTTCTGTCTGCCTCTTTTTTTTTTAAAAACAGGGGCGTTACATTTGCTGTTTTCCAATCCGTTGGGATCTCCCCAGATCCAGGAAATTTTGGCAGATTACAACCAATGCATCCACTACCTCTGCAGCCACTTCTTTAAGGACCCTAGGATGCAAGCCATCAGGTCCAAGGGACTTGTCGGCTTTTAGTCCCATTATTTTACCGAATACTAGTGATTAGTGATAGTGATTGTATTAAGTTCCTCCCTCCCTATTGCCCCTTGATATCCCCTATTGGGATGTTTTTAGTGTCTTCTATCGTGAAGACCAATACAAAATATTTGTTCAAAGTCTCTGCCATTTCCCTGTTTCCCATTATTAATTCCCCAGTCTCATCCCCTCGGGGTCCAATATTTATTTTAGCCACTCTTTTCCTTTTTATGGCAGAGCAGGCTCGAGGGGCCGAATGGCCTACTCCTGCTTCTATTTCATATGTTCTCATTTCAAAAGTACTTCATTGACTGTAAAACGCTTTGGGGCTTTTACGGTTGAAAAAGGCATGGTAAATTGATTATTTTCAGTAATACTTCAATATTTGCTTTGTCTTCAACAATTATTAGCTACGAACCATAAATTAAGTACGTGTGACATGCATTTCACTGAAACCTCATAAGTACCCTTTACTCCTGCAGGTGATGCTACGACAGCAATTGTCAATGTTAACGGTATTACTATGTGTGAGACATGATAGGTGTTATTTTATAATGAGAGTATATTACCGAGGTTGGACAATCTGGCCACTGATTCACAGATCGGTCAAAATATTCTCTGAAAATATTTATTCGATCAATGACTGAAATTTCTAATGTCCAAAATAAGGGTTTAAATAAAATGTAAAAATTCAAAAAGGGAGAATTGAGGGGAGCAGAGGAGGTAAACTGATGAAGGTGCGAGGCCACCTGGCCTCTTGGCATCCATCCTTGCCGAGCCGGTGAGGGAAGTGGCGAAGGGTGAAGATTGAGTTATTGAGCGGAGAAATGGGACGATATAAGGGTTGAGTGGGTAGTTCAAAAGGGGAGAGGTGGGGCTAGTGTTTTGAATGATAGGGTGGTAGATCGGTCAGATGATAAATGGGTAAGGAATGTGATGAGAGTGAGGGATGGGTGACGCACGAGTGACCGAGAGGGGATACAACAGAAACCTGCAATTATGTAGTACCTTTAACAGAAAAATATTCTAAGATACTTCACAGAAGTGTATTCAGACATAAATCAGGATGACACACAAATCATTTAGGGCCATATTATCAGTTTCTCTTCTCATCTTATAATCCATCTCATCCTGTCTGATTGCCTCTTTAATCCCTCCTATTAAACCTTTTCCACCTCACCCATTACATCTTTTCATTCCATCTCTTTTCGAATCATTCCCCATCTCACTCCATTCCTCCGCATCCTTCCTCTCATTCCATGTCACTGTCTCTTTCTCTCTTGCCCTCTCTCTGCCCATATTCCTCTAATTCATTTGCTCTTCACTTGCCTTTCTCTCATTATCTCTTCCTTCCTCTCATTACATCTCCCTCCCTTTCACTTTCTTTCTCCCATTCCTTCTGTCCTTGCTACCCTTATTCAGCTTTCCCTTTGTCTCCCTCTCTCACACATACCCTGCCATGCATTCTATACCACTCAGGTATTATTCGGTATGTGATATTCATATCATGTTTGGAAGATGTCACAAACTTGGTCTCTGAAATTATTGTTCTTAAACACAGAACACGACAGTTCCCACTGGAGTTTGTTGAGATGCTGAGTGCCAACATGTCTTTTTGCCTTATGGCTTGCCAACCGTCCAGGAATGTCCTGGAGTCTCCAGGAATTAAATAAGAAATAGAAGCAGAAGTAGGCCACCTGGCCCCTTGAGCCTGCTCCGCCATTTAATAAGATAATGGCTGATTAATCTTCTGCATACTATTGTGAACAAACCAAGAGAAAAATCAGAGGAGCATTAAAACATTTTTTTTTCCATTTTCTTTGAAAACTTTTGTTTATTATTTATAAAAAATATTGCAGATGGGAAAAAGGCTTTTTGACTGGGTGGGGTGCTTGGAGGTGGAATGTCATGTGAGGAAATCTCCATTAACATGTCCACTCAGAGTTGACAACTCTATTTTGCCTCTTTCAGGTGTATTACTTCTTAATCAGCATCTGTACCTTGTAGGCCAACAGTCGAAGAATTCTCAGGATCTGCTGGGCCTCGTGATGCTCTGCTATTTAATTGAAAAACTATCACCCCGATTTTGCCTTGGGTGTGAGGTTCAGGCAATTTTAACTCTCAGGTCCCTTTTGCATTTGATTGATGAGCTGCCTTCTGGATTGCATGCAATTTCTGGCATGACTCCACAGACCTACTTGAAGTGGGGATGCACCTCAAAGTTAGGTTGCATCCCTCGCTTGGATTTTTCATTGTACAGCTGGAAGACTTTTTGCTAAGAGTCAAAGGGCTGCCCTCCCCACTTTTCAGATGGAGGTGCTAGTGCAGGAAGTGAGCGCAAGAAGGAAGAAACTGTTGCCCATAGGCTACATGAGCATTTCCATAGCCTGAAAGGGTCAGTCAGTATCAATGACCTTATAAGAGCAACAGGGGCAAGTACTTGACAATACCTGAAATACCTCCCCCCACCACTCTCAACATTTCCCTCCCCTACATCACATCCTTCAGCATACAATCACAAGGGCACACTGCCACATCTTTTTCATTCCAAACAAACACATCTCTTCCTTTTCTCTCTTCACACCACATACCAATACCATTCCCTTCTGACATAATACCACTTGCACAACCAACTCCTCCCACCATTCCATCCTCACCATGTTCCACAAACTTCCCTTCACACCACCCCATCCTTAATCAATCAATCATGCATCTTCCCTAACTCTTAACCTATCTACTATATGCATCAGCCCTACACATCTCCACTTAACTTTTCAACAGACATTCACTAACTCTCACCCTGTCTTTCTGCAAGACAAGGTATAATAACAGGGAGAGGATCAAGACGGAAGTAGGAGTCGCCAGCATAATCGCCCTCACCCAAGGAGTGCAAGAAGTCCTAGAGTTCACTGGCCTAGTCAGAAGCACGAATAGCGGAGGGGAGGCTGATGACTTAACTCAGCAGGGTGTCTTTATATTAGTTAAAACTCTTCATTCGGCTCAGAAAATATGCACCAAGCTTCACAACTTCAATCAGTATTTTCAAGACAATCACCTTCAAATGTCCAGCTTCTATCTGCCATCCTAACACTTGTCCCTTTTCTAATTCTTCTAGGTCTTTCTTAGCAGCAAGAGGCTCCTGCAAAGCAAGACAATCCTGCTGAGGATGCATTGTAATACACTCCATCCCTCCCAGGCACCAACTCAATCATTGGCACGCTGCATGGGTTAAATTGCATGAAATGAAACACCTTGCACCAATGAGCAATAGGTACCAGTGGCAGGAACAGCCCAGTAAACAGCCCGCCGGAGGGAAATGTCCTCTTCCCAGTTCTGCTGAGCAGAACAGTTAAGGATTTCAGGGGCTCGCAACAAAAAGAAAACTTCTGGCTTCACTCAAGGTAGCTCTATGAGGTATTGGAAGGCCTATTCCTCAGATAGATCCGAGAAAGTGACTCTTGGCCTGTACACCCCTTGTGCTGGGTATGGCTTCCAACAATCAGCGTCCTCCCATCCCCCACCACAGCTGCTGTCTTCAGAGAGCCCCAAATGCTGCGGACTGATGAGGCTGCTGCTGCTCCTCCTCCTCCAAGTGTTACTCTATCTAAATGAAAATAGGCCCCATGATGAGCAAAAAAGCTTACTGAGGGTGATGAGGCAAAAGAAAATTGGAAAAGAAGCTATATGGAAGCTGGACACACTGTGATTTCAAGTTAGAATCGCATTGGGGTCCTAACAACATCATAGGTCTCCATTTTAAATATTGAATAGTATTACATAATATTTATACCACAGAAACAGGCCATTGACCCAACTTGTCTACGTTAGTGTTTATGTTCCACACGACCCTCCACCCACCCTACTTCATCAATATATCATTCTATTCTTTTCTTCATGTGTTTATCGAGCTTCCTCTTAAATGCACTATGCTATCACCTCAACTACTCCTTGCGCTAGCGAGTTTCATATTCTAACCACTCTCTGGGTAAAGAAGTTTCTCCTGAATTCTCTAGTGACTTCATTAGTGATTATCTTACATTTATGGCCTCTAATTCTGTTCTCCCCCGCAAGTGGAAACATCTTTTCAACATCGACTTTATCAAACCCTTTGATAATCTTAAAGACTTCCATCACATCACCCCTCAGTCTTCTCTTTTCTCAAAAAATGACCCCCCAGCCTGTTCAATCTCTCCTGTAAGGTATAACCTCTCAGTTCTGTATCATTCCAGTAATTCATTTTTGCACTTTCTCCAGTGTCACTACATCCTTTTTATAATATGGAGACCAGAACTGTTCACAGTCCTCCAAGTGTGGTCTAACCAAAATTCTTTGCAAGTTTAACATAACTTCCCTGCTTTTCAGTTCTATCCCTCTAGAAATGAACCCCAGCGCTTTGGTTACTTTAAAAAAAATGGTCTTATTAACCTGCGTCGCTACTTTTAGTGATTTATATATCTGTACCTCCAGACCCCTTAACTCCTCTACTCCATTTAGACACTTATTTTTCAAGGAGTATGTGGCCTTCGTATTCTCATCAAAATTTACCACCTCACACTTATCTTTATTGAAGTTCATTTGCCAATTATACGCTCATTTTACAAGTTTATTAATTAATGTTTTCCTATATTTTGTCGCAGTCCTCCTCTGTATTAACTACAATCCACAATTTAATGTCATCTGCAAATTTTGATATTGTACTTCCGATTCAGAGTCCAAATTGTTTATGTAAATGGTGAACAACAGTGATCCCAGCAGATCACCACTTCCTACCTTTTGCCAGTCTGAGCAACTACCTTTAATCCTTCCTGTTTTCTGTTTTGTAGCCAGCTTACTATCTATCCATACTGTTACTTGTCCTCTGACTCCACATGTTTGACCTTAGCCATGAGTCTACTAAACAGTACCTCAATGAAGGCCTTTTGGAAATCCAATATATTACATCTACTGCATTACCCTGATCAACCCTTTCCATTACTTCTTCAAAGAATTCAATAAGGTTGGTCGAGCATGAACTTACCTATTGAAATCCATGCTGACTACTCTTTGCTATATTTTCAGTTTCCAGATGTTTTTCTATTTCATTTTTGAGTAAGGATTCCATTATCTTTCCGAGTGAGTTTGTGGACAACTGTCGCTAAATTATTCAACCACAGGAGAAATACATTAGCTCACAAAATGTAATTTGGCTGCCCTCTGGATGACTCACTGACATTCTACATGTATGTAGAAATTGAGCAAAAAATGTTGACGCCTGGCACAACAATTTTGACATGCCTCGTGTCAGAATATTTACCAAGATCATATTCTCTCATTCCCCCTCACAACATCAAGCAGCACCTCTACTCCAGGTAACACCTATAGCTTCTTTTCTATTGCAGACATCAGTAGCAGTGAAGGTTTGTACTCGTCATTGTAACAGCAGTGGTGCTCCCTTTTACTTCTTTGTTAGATTTTGGACTGCTTGATTGTCTAAAAGTTGAGTGTATGTAGCAGTTCCCTGCTGGATATGGTATATGTTTAGGGTAAAATGAGATGAATTACTCCACAAACAAACACAGATAAAATAGTTTATCTCAGACAAACTATGATCTATGAATGTTTGTTTTTAAATAATTTGTCAATTTAGATGAATTGAATGCCTCGAATTTGACTAATTATGTCAGCTTTGTTCATTTGGTAGCATTTTCACCTGAATCAGGTGGTCATGAGTTCACATCTCACTCCAGAAATTGACCACATAATGCAGGTTGATACTTCAGTGCAGTACTCCGGGAGTGCTGCATGATTAGAATTGATAGCTTTCAGCTGTGACATTAAACCATTCTGCTTGCTCAGAGGGACATAAAGGATCGCATTGCACATTTTTTTTTGAAGGTCAGGGAGTTCTCCTGATGTCCTGGTCTATATATATCCCATAACCACCACCACCACTAAAAATAAATTAACTGGTCATTCACCTCCATTTGTGGGATCTTTCTGCGCACTAATTGGGTGTTGCGTTTCTTGACATAACAGTGACGGCACTTCAAAAGTAATTCATTAGCTGTGACTCACTGGCTGGTGCAACCTGAGATTATGAAAGGTTCTATATAAATCCAAGTTATTTTTTTCTTTTACAGTTATAGAAACATAGAAAATAGGTGCAGGAGTAGGCCATTCGGCCCTTCGAGCCTGCACCGCCATTCAATAAGATCATGGCTAATCATTCCTTCAGTACCCCTTTCCTGCTTTCTCTCCATACCCCTTGATCCCCTTAATCGTAAGGGCAATATCTAACTCCCTCTTGAATATATCCAATGAACTGGCATCAACAACACTCTGCGGCAGGGAATTCCACAGGTCAACAACTCTGAGTGAAGAAGTTTCTCCACATCTCAGTCCTAAATGGCCTATCCCTTATTCTAAGACTACATCTCCTGGTTCTAGACTTCCCCAACATCGAGAACATTCTTCCCGCATCTAACCTGTCCAGTCCTGTCCCGTCCCGTCAGAATCTTATATGTTTCTATGAGATCCCCTCTCATCCTTCTAAACTCCAGTGAATAAAGGCCCAGTTGATCCAGTCTCTCCTCATATGACAGCCCAGCCATCCCTGGAATCAGTCTGGTGAACCTTAGCTGCACTCCCTCAATAGCAAGAATGTCCTTCCTCAGACTAGGAGACCAAAACTGAACACATTATTCCTGGTGGGGCCTCACTAAGGCCCTGCACAACTGCAGGAAGACCTCTCTGCTCCTATATTCAAATCCCCTAGCTATGAAGGCCAACATACCATTTGCCTTCTTCGCCGCCTGCTGTACCTGCGTGCCCACTTTCAGTGACTGATGAACCATGACACCCAGGTCTCGTTACACCTCCCCTTTTTCTAGTCTGCCGCCATTCAGATAATATTCTGCCTTCGTGTTTTTGCCCCCAAAATGGATAACCTCACATTTATCCACATTATACTGCATCTGCCATGTATTTGCCCACTCACCTAATCTGTCCAAGTCACCCTGCAGCCTCTTAGCGTCCACCTCACAGCTCACACCGCCACCCAGTTTAGTGTCATCTGCAAACTTGGAGATATTACACTCTATTCTTTCATCCAAATCGTTAATGTATATTGTAAAGAGCTGGGGTCCCAGCACTGAGCCCTGCGGCACCCCACTAGTAACTGCCTGCCATTCTGAAAAGGACCAGTTTATCCCGACTCTCTGCTTCCTGTCTGCCAACCAGCTCTCCATCCACGTCAGTACATTACCCCCAATACCATGCGCCTTGCTCTTGTACACCAACCTCTTGTGCGGGACCCTGTCAAAGCCTTTTGAAAGTCCAAATACACCACATCCACTGGTTCTCCCTTGTCCACTCTACTATCCTCAAAAAATTCCAGAAGATTCGTCAAGCATGATTTCCCTTTCATAAATCCATGCTGACTCGGTCCGATCCTGTCACTGCTTTCCAAATGGGCTGCGATTTCATTCTTAATGATTGATTCCAACAATTTCCCCACTACTGATGTCAGGCTAACCGGTCTATAATTACCCTCTTTCTCTCTCCCTCCTTTTTAAAAAAGTGGCGTTACATTAGCTACCCTCCAGTCTATAGGAACTGATCCAGAGTCAATAGATTGTTGGAAAATGATGACCAATGCATCCACTATTTCTAGGGCCACTTCCTTAAGTACTCTGGGATGCAGACTATCAGGACCCGGGGATTTATCGACCTTTAATCCCATCAATTTCCCTAACACAATTTCCTGCCTAATAAGGATATCTTTCAGTTCCTCATTCTCACTGGACCCACTGTCCCCTACTACATTCGGAAGGTTATTTATATCTTCCTTTGTGAAGACAGAACCGAAGTATTGGTTCAATTGGTCTGCCATTTCTTTGTTCCCCATTAAATTTCACCTGAATCCGACTGCAAGGGACCTACGTTTGTCTTTACTAATCTTCTCTTCACATATTTATAGAAGCTTTTGCAGTCAGTTTTTATGTTCCCTGCAAGCTTCCTCTCGTACTCTATTTTTCCCTTCTTAATTAAACCTTTAGTCCTCCTCTGTTGAATTCTAAATTTTTCCCAGTCCTCAGGTTTGTTGCTTTTTCTAGCCAATTTATATGCCTCTTCCTTGGTTTTAACACGATCCTTAATTTCCCTTGTTAACCATGGTTGAGCCACCTTCCCAGTTTTATTTTATTATCCAGACAGGGATGTACAATTGCTGAAGTTCATCCATGTGATCTTTAAATGTTTGCCACTGCTTATCCACCGTCAACACTTTAAGTATCCTCTGCCAGTCTATTCTAGCCAATTCACACTTCATACCGTCGAAGTTACCTTCCCTTAAGTTCAGGACCCTAGTTTCTGAATTAACTTTGTCACTCTCCATCTTAATAAATAATTCGACCATATTATGGTCACTTTTCCCCAAAGGGCCTCACACAACAAGATTGCTAATTAGTCCCTTCTCATTACACATCACTCAGTCTAGGATGGCCAGCTCCCTGGTTGGTTCCTCGACATATTGGTCTAGAAAACCATCCCTAATACACTCCAGGAAATCCTCCTCCACCGCATTGCTACCAGTTAGGTTAGCCCAATCTATATGTAGATTAAAGTCGCCCATGATTACTGCTGTACCCTTATTGCACACATCCCTTATTTCTTGTTTGATGCTGTCCCCAACCTCACTACTACTATTTGGTGGTCTATACACAACTCCCAATAGCATTTTCTGCCCTTTGGAATTCCGCAGCTCCACACATACCGATTCCACATCATCCAGGCTAATGTCCTTCCTTACAATTGCATTGATTTCCTCCTTAACCAGCAACGCCATCCCACCTCCTTTTCCTTTCTGTCTATCCTTCCTAAATGCTGAATACCCCTGGATGTTGAGTTCCCAGCCTTGGTCACCCTGGAGCCATGTCTCCGTGATGCCAATCACATTGTATCCGTTAACTGCTATCTGTGCAGTTCATTCATCCACCTTATTCCGAATACTCCTCGCATTGAGGCACAGAGCCTTCAGGCTTGTCTTTTTAACACACTTTGCCCCTTTTGAATCTTGCTGTAATGTGGCCCTTTTTGCTTTGGGTTTCTCTGCCCTCCACTTTTACTATTCTCCTTTCTATCTTTTGCTTCTTTCCCCATTCTATTACCCTCTGTCTCCCTGCATAGGTTCCCATCCCCCTGCCATATTAGTTTAACTCCTCCCCAACAGCACTAGCAAACACTTCCCCTAGGACATTGGTTCCGATCCTGCCCAGGTGCAGACCGTCCGGTTTGTACTGGTCCCACCTCCCCCAGAACCGGTTCCAATGTCCCAGGAATTTGAATCCCTCCCTTCTGCACCATTTCTCAAGCCACGTATTCATCTGAGCTATCCTGCGATTCCTACTCTGACTAGCACGTGGCACTGGTCGCAATCCTGAGATTACTACTTTTGAGATCCTACTTTTTAATTTAACTCCTAGCTCCCGAAATTCGTCTCGTAAGACCTCATCCCGTTTTTTACCTATATCGTTGGTACCTATATGCATCACGACAACTGGCTGTTCACCCTCCCTTTTCAGAATGTCCTGCGCCCGCTCCGAGACATCCTTGACCCTTGCACCAGGGAGGCAACATACCATCTTGGAGTCTCGGTTGATGCCTATCTATTCCCCTTACAATTGAATCCCCTATCACTATCGCTCTCCCACTCTTTTTCCTGCCCTCCTGTGCAGCAGAGCCAGCCACGGTGCCATGAACTTGGCTGCTGCTGCTCTCCCCTAATGAGTCATCCCCCTCAACAGTACCCAAAGCGGTGTATCAGTTTTGCAGGGGGATGACCGCAGGGGACCCCTGCACTACCTTCCCTGCACTGCTCTTCCTGTTGGTCTTCCATTCCCTATCTGGCTGTGGACCCTTCCTCTATGAAACCTCCCTCTCACTCACAATCAATCTGTTCATTGGCCATGAGAATATACATTTGATTAGAAAATCTAATTTTTAAAGATGCCTCCATGATCCCTAAAGACAGACTGAATGCATATTTTAGTTACACTTGTAGTCTAGAACTTCTTTTGATTCCAGTTTCTCTTTACCTCCTCCTAACAACACTTTTCAATCAGGAGCTATTCTTCAGGGCTGCTGACCGAGGGCAGTGCGGCTCTTTGTCGGCCGGCGTGGACACAATGGGTCGAAATGGTCTCCTTCTGCGCTGTAAATTTCTATGGGCCCAAGTTTCCACAAGAAAGAAAACGGGCGCCCCTCCGAGCTGGGCGCCCGTTTTTCGCGCCTAAAAAAATCCTCGGTATTCTCCATCTACTTGCAGGTCCTCTGGCCCTCGGCGCAGACAGCACGAGCTGTGGGGGGGGGGGCGGAGCCAGGTCCCGGCGCTGAAAACAGTGCCGGGACCTCTGCACATGTGCGCTACAGTCGGCACGCAAGTGCAGCAGCTCCAGGCGCCGAACTGTGTGGGAGGGGCCCGAAGCACGCAGCCCCTAGCCCTGGCTGAATGGCCTCACTGAGGCTGCGTGAATAAGGCTCCTCCCACGGCCAGCTCCTGCTCCCCGCCCCCGACAAGACCCGACACCCGCTTCCCCCCGCCCCCCAGGCCCGACACCCGCTCCCCCCCCCCCCCCCCCGCCGACCCGACACCCGCTCCCCCCCCCCCCCGCCGACCCGACACCCACTCCCCCCCCCCCCGCCGACCCGACACCCGCTCCCCCCCCCCCCCCCGCCGACCCGACACCCGCTCCCCCCCCCCCCCGCCGACCAGGCCCGACACCCGCTCCCCCCCCCCCCCCGCCGACCCGACACCCGCTCCTCCCCCCCCCCCGCCGACCCGACACCCGCTCCCCCCCCCCCCGCCGACCAGACCCGACACCCACTCCCCCCCCCCCCCCACCGCCGACCCGAGACCCGACACCTGCTCCCCCCCCTCGACCCGAGACCCGCTCCCCCGCCCCGACACCCACTCCCCCACCCTGACCCGACACCCGCTCCCCGACACCCGCTTCCCCCCCTCCCCGCTGCCGCCGACCAGACCCGACCCGACACCCGCTTCCCCCCCTCCCCCCGCCCCGACCCGAGACCCGCTCCCCCCGCCCCGACACCCGCTCCCCCCGCCCCGACCCGAGACCCGCTCTCCCCCCGGCCCCCGCTCTCTCTCTCCCTCCCTCCCCCTCCCTCCCTCTCTCCCCCTTCCTCTCTCCCTCCCTCCCCCTCCCTCCCTCTCTCCCCCTTCCTCTCTCCCCCTCCCCCCCTTCCTCTCTCCCCCTCCCTCTCTCCTCCCCACCCCTCTCTCTTCCCCCCCCTCTCTCTCTCCCTCCCGCTCAGCGACACGAACGACTGCAGAATTCTCCCTGCCTGAAGCACTTTCACACAGGTAGGAAGATGGTTTATTTAATCTTTTCTTGGCTTATAAATGTTTATTCAGGTTGGATTTATTTGTATAATATTTGTACAAGTATAAATAGGGATTTATTGTTGAATTTAATGAGTTCCCTTCCCCCCCCCCTCCTTCTGGATGCCTAATTTTTTAATGTGTAGAACAGGTTTTTTCAGTTCTATAAAAATCTTCACTGGCTCCATTCTACTTTAGTTTGGAGTACATTTTCACTGTGGAAACTTTCAAATCAGGCGTCAGTGGCCGGACACGCCCTCTTTTGAAGAAAAAATTCTGTTCTAAACTAGAACTGTTCTACCTGACGAGAACTGCAGAAAAAACAATGTGGAGAATTGCAATTTCTAAAATAGTCCGTTCTCCACCAGTTGCTCCTAAAAATCAGGCGCAAATCATGTGGAAACTTGGGCCCAATGTTTCTATGTTAGACATCTGAAGCTTCTCAACCTGAAGATTGGATATGCACAGGTCCAAGAAGTACTGACATTGCTGTGCCTATTATTTTGACAACAGTTTTAAGCCATCTAATTTAAACAGGTTAACACCTCCACTAAAAATACGAGGGAAGAAATTGGGGAGCAACCTGTTTGGAGCGCTAACTTTTAAAAGTTTGAAAAATTAGCGCCAGGCGCCATTTCCTTCCTGAAGCACAATCAGCAGCAGACAGGGCAGTGAATGGAGCAGCGGTGTACACTGGGCTGTGTAGAGCTGCCACGTTGGAAGATTCCTTCCCTCCCTTAAAGGGAAGGGCCATTTACGACATGCTCTGCAAAGAAAAACTCAACTTCTTCACAATGGCAGCCGCAAAACCACCCAATCAGACCGGCACTCAAGCAGAGTGCCGGGCTGATCGATTGCAGGCAGGAACCCGCGAAAAAACCTGCGAGAGAGAAGGTAGTTTTTTTTTTTAAAAACTTAGCTCGGTCACTTTGTCTTTAAGTATCATCCCCGAAGTTGCCGGCTGCCCAATGCATGCCTCCTGCAGCGGATGGTGTTTTCGTCCGGCAATGCCGCAGGGGATGAAACGCAATTTCAGATCTGGGGCGCAACATCACGATCTCTGGGCGAAGGAGATTGGGGTGCAACACTGTAGCGCTGCCTCAAAACTGCTGCTGAATGTGGCGGGATTTGCTGATCGTGGTTGCACAACCATTTGTGCCTCATTAGCACCCCCCAAAAGCGCTAATGGGAGGCACAAAGGAGCCCAATTTCACTCCCATTGAATTTAATACATCAAATTCTTAATAAAATCAACGAAATGAACACAGGTTTGATAAAAAATGTATTTCCGAACAATACCATCACCATAAAAAGAAAAGCTTTGCTTTTGCAAAAGGTGATACCCGAGTTTGGGCTCCCTTCCTTCATTAGCATGTTGTGATGTAGCCAAGGATGGCACGAATTTTCTTACTGTAATCCAGCAGTAAATATGTGTGTGTATAATATATATACACATACTTACTGCTGGGTTACAGTAATAAAATTAGTGCCATCCTTGGCAACATCACAACATATATATAGCTTATCGAAGCCAAAATGGAAAGATAGCTTTGTTATGGCAGATTTTGTCTTTTGTTATTCTACACTTTTCACATTGGAATTGAGGGCATGGGCAAGTCTCGTTTTCCAAAAAGGTTTCAAATAGCTGCACTTTAGCACCAGAAGAGGCATATGCAGCTCATGACATACCAGTTATCCATCCTGGTAATAGTACATCTCCCCATGACACTGCACAGGGTCAGTTGGCAGATTTGCTGCTTTGAAACATAGACGTATAAAGTATAAATTGGGTACTCGATGACAGTCAGCATTCATTTCAGCAAAAGGTGCTGAGAAAATATGTTTTGATCTGCTGGTGGATGCACAACAGATCACAGCTGAACTGTGGAATCAACAGCAGCCCTTGGTTTTACAATCTGTTTGGTCGAAGAGATTCTATTACACATCATAAAAACACACATTCACACAAACTAAGCCTTATTTCAGTCGTGCCAGAAAAGGGATGACTGCAATAGACAGACTAAAGAGCCACTTTAAGGAACATAGGGCCCAAGTTTCCACATGATTTGCGCCTGATTTTTAGGAGCAACTGGTGGAGAACGGACTATCTTAGAATTTGCAATACTCCACATTTTTATTTCTGCAGTTCTAGTCAGGTAGAACAGTTCTACTTTGGAACAGAATTTTTTCTTCAAAAGGGGGCGTGTCCGGCCACTGACGCCTGATTTGAAAGTTTCCACAGTGAAAATGTACTCCAAACTAAAGTAGAATGGAGCAAGTGAAGATTTTTGAAGAACTGAAAAATCCTGTTCTACACATTAAAAAATCAGGCGCAGGTTACAAATCAGGCGTCCAGAACGAGGTGGGGGGGGGGGGAAGGGAACTCATTAAATTCTACAATCAATCCTTATTTATACTTATACAAATATTATACAAATAAATACAACCTGAATAAACATTTATAAGCAAAGAAAAGATTAAACAAACCATCTTCCTACCTGTGTGAAAGTGCTTCAGCCAGGGAGAATGGTGCAGCAAGCCTCAAAA
Source organism: Pristiophorus japonicus (assembly GCF_044704955.1). Classification (NCBI taxonomy): domain Eukaryota; kingdom Metazoa; phylum Chordata; class Chondrichthyes; family Pristiophoridae; genus Pristiophorus; species Pristiophorus japonicus. The sequence continues at coordinate 33,093,399 of NC_091983.1, forward strand.
AACGAGGGAGCCGACCGAACGCAGGGGGGGGGGGGGGGGGGGAAGAGAGGGAAGGGAGCCGACTGAACGCGGGGGGGGTGGGGAGGGAATGGAGCCGTTCCAGACGGCTGGCGGGAAAGAGAGAAGGCTGCAGGAAGCCTCAGAAATTGAGGAGCCATTTCCCAACGGCAAAAGGGGGAGGTCATCGGGAAACGGCTGCCTCAACTTTCTGAGGCTTCCTGCAGCCTTCTCACTGCTACAAGAAGCCTCTGTGCTGATGGCAATGTACTTTTATTAAAAAAATATTCAAAAACTAAACAGCTACAAAGAACTACAAAAATGGCCGAGTGCCAATGTTTTTTTCACACTGAGCATGCGCGAACGCTCCAACGCGCACGTGCAGCGTTGCCGGCAGGAAAAAAACTAATTTAAATAGTACCCGCCCCCTCCCACTTACAAAATCGGCACGAGTGTAGGCTCCGCCCCCCTGGGCGCCGCGCCAAGCAGACAAGGAGCTGCAGAACGCTCCAGAATCGCTCGGTTTTTTTCCGGCGCCGTTATAGGCGCGAAAAACGGGCGCCCAGCTCGGAGGGGCGCCCGTTTTTTATCACGTGGAAACTGCTTGTGAAATGATTTCAATTTAAAAATATTGAAAAATTAACATAATTGACATAAATTAACAAATACTCAGAATAAACATGTATACTATTTTAAAATACCTTAAAACCATTCATGTTGAAAAGAGTCAATAAATTACATTAATATCTACTATACTAATGTTTAAAGTTGCAATCAATTCAAAGTTGTTTTATTCCAAATGTCTTTTTTTTAAAATCAAAATCATGCAAGAACGCCTCATTGAAAATGTGTTGCTTAATTCTTACCTCTTAATTTGATTTATTAGTTAATTCAAATTAAAATGCTCTCAGCAAAAACGAAATCACCCCCTTGATTCAAATTGAACTGCATTATCAACAGAGCAGCTAACTTGCTTGGGCTTCAAATTTAAAATCCTTCATCTTGTGTTTAAATCCATCATGGCTTCACCCCTCCCTATCTGTGACCTGCTTTAGCACCCCACCTCCCTTCAGCAATGGTGGCTGGGCCTTCAGCTGCCTTGCTTCGACTCTCTGGAATTCCTTCCCTTAATCCCTCAGTCACTCCACCACCTGTTCCTCCTTAAACACACCTCTTTGTCCAAACCTTTGGGCATCCCTCCTAATCTCTGGTTCTTTGGCTTGACAACCATTTGCCTCAGGCTTTCGTGAAGTGTCTTGGGACATTTTGATGTTGTATAAATGCAAGTTGTTATTGTCTGACCCTGTGTCCTGCTGAAGAATGTGGAACCAACTCTTTTTTTTCCTCTCGGGTTGAGCCACTTTAAAAACTGCCACAAAATCAAGTTCAAGTCTGTACACAAGGAAGCAAATGATATTCCCACAGAAAGCATAAACAATTTGAAGTCCAGAACAAAATTTCTGAAATTGCCCTTTTTAAAAAATAATTTACACCCAATCAGAATGTGGGGCAAGGAGAGCAACAAGAGAGCAAAGATTCAGATCTGAGAAGAAACATTTAGGACAGACAGGAGGAAGTACACAAAGACAATTGGCAAACGTTGCCAGAAAGGGTGGATGTAGCCAAGATATTGGACTTGTTTAAAAAACACAACTAGCTGCACAAGCAGCAATTAACGAATATGATATAATTGGCATCACAGAGACATGGCTCCAGGGTGACCAAGGCTGGGAACTCAACATCCAGGGGTATTCAACATTCAGGAAGGATAGACAGAAAGGAAAAGGAGGTGAGGTAGCATTGCTGGTGAAAGAGGAAATTAACGCAATAGTAAGGAAGGACATTAGCTTGGATGATGTGGAATCTGTATGGGTGGAACTGCGGAATACCAAAGGGCAGAAAACGCTAGTGGGAGTTGTGTACAGACCACGAAACAGTAGTAGTGAGGTTGGGGACAGCATCAAACAAGAAATTAGAGATGTGTGCAATAAAGGTACAGCAGTTATCATGGGCGACTTTAATCTACATATTGATTGGGCTAACCAAACTGGTAGCAATACGTTGGAGGAGGATTTCCTGGAGTGTATTAGGGATGGTTTTCTAGACCAATATGTCAAGGAACCAACTAGAGGGCTGACCATCCTAGACTGGGTGATGTGTAATGAGAAAGGACTAATTAGCAATCTTGTTGTGCGAGGCTCCTTGGGGAAGAGTGACCACAATATGGTAGAATTATTTATTAAGATGGAGAGTGACACAGTTAATTAAGAGACTAGGGTCCTGAACTTAAGGAAAGGTAACTTCGATGGTATGAGACGTGAATTGGTTAGTATAGACTGGTGAATGATACTAAAAGGGCTGACGGAGGATAGGCAATGGCAAACATTTAAAGATCACATGGATGAACTTCAACAATTGTTCATCCCGGTCTGGAGTAAAAATAAAACGGGGAAGGTGGCTCAACCATGGCTAACATGGGAAATTAAGGATAGTGTTAAATCCAAGGAAGAAGCATATAAATTGGCAAGAAAAAGCAACAAACCTGAGAACTGGGAGAAATTTAGAATTCAGCAGAGGAGGACAAAGGGTTTAATTAGGAGGGGAAAAATAGAGTACGAGAGGAAGCTTGCTGGGAACATAAAAACTGACTGCAAAATCTTCAAAAGATATGTGAAAAGAAAAAGATTAGTGAAGACAAACATAGGTCCCTTGCAGTCAGAATCAGGTGAATTTATAATGGGGAACAAAGAAATGGCAGACCAGTTGAACAAATACTTTGGTTCTGTCTTCACGAAGGAAGACACAGATAACCTTCCGGAAATACTAGGGGACCGAGGCTCCAGTGAGAAGGAGGAACTGAAGGAAATCCTTATTAGGCGGGAAATTGATGGCATTGAAGGCCGATAAATCCCCGGGGTCTGATAGTCTGCATCCCAGAGTACTTAAGGAAGTGGCCCTAGAAATAGTGGATGCATTGGTGATCATTTTCTCACAGTCTATCGACTCTGGATCAGTTCCGATGGACTGGAGGGTAGCTAATGTAACATCACTTGTTAAAAAAGGAGAGAGAAAACGGGTAATTATAGGCCGGTTAGCCTGACATCAGTCGTGGGGAAAATGTTGGAATCAATTATTAAAGATGAAATAGCAGCGCATTTGGAAAGCAGTGACAGGATCGGTCCAAGTCAGCATGGATTTATGAAAGGGAAATCGTGCTTGACAAATCTGGAATTTTTTGAGGATGTAACTAGTAGAGAGGACAAGGGAGAACCAGTGGATGTGGTGTATTTGGACTTTCAAAAGGCTTTTGACAAGGTCCCACACAAGACATTGGTGTGCAAAATTAAAGCACATGGTATTGGGGGTAATGTACTGATGTGGATAGAGAACTGGTTGGCAGACAGGAAGCAGAGAGTCGGGATAAACGGGTCCTTTTCTGAATGGCAGGCAGTGACGAGTGCGGTGCCGCAGGGCTCAGTGCTGGGAACCCAGCTATTTACAATATACATTCATGATTTAGATGAAGGAATTGAGTGTAATATCTCCAAGTTTGCAGATGATACTAAGCTGGGTGGCGATGTGAGCTGTGAGGAGGACGCTAAGAGGCTGTAGGGTGACTTAGACAGGTTAGTTGAGTGGGCAAATACATGGCAGATGCAGTATAATGTGGATAAATGTGAGGTTATCCACTTTGGTGGCAAAAACACGAAGGCAGACTATTATCTGAATGGCAGATTAGGAAAAGGGGAGGTGCAGAGACCTGGGTGTCATGGTACATCAGTCATTGAAAGTTGGCATGCAGGCACAGCAGATGGTGAAGGTGGCAAATGTTATGTTGGCCTTGATAGCTAGGGGATTTGAGTATTGAAGCAGAGAGGTCTTACTGCAGTTGCACAGGGCCTTGGTGAGGCCTTACCTGGAATATTGTGTTCAGTTTTGGTCTCCTAATCTGAGGAAGGACGTTCTTGCTATTGAGTGAGAGCAGCGAAGGCTCACCAGACTGGGATGGCAGGACTGACATGAGGAGAGACTGGATCGACTGGGCCTGTAATCACTGGAGTTTAGAAGGATGAGAGGGGATCTCATAGAAACATATAAAATTCTGACAGGACTGGACAGGTTAGATGCAGGGAGAATGTTCCCGATGTTGGGGAAGTCCAGAACCAGAGGACACAGTCTAAGGATAAGGGGTAAGCCATTTAGGACTGAGATGAGGAGAAACGTCTTAATTCAGAGTTGTTAACCTGTGGAATTCCCTATCGCAGAGAGTTGTTAATGCCAGTTCGTTGGATATATTCAAGAGGGAGTTAGATATGGCTCTTATGGCTATAGGGATCAAGGAATATGGAGAGAAAGCAGCCATGATCTTATTGAATGATGGTGCAGGCTCGAAGGGCCAAATGGCCTACTCCTGCACTAATTTTCTATGTTTCTATAACATAACGATGATGGGTTTGGTATTCTAGAAAAAACAGATCAAATGGTCTGAAGAGATTTCTTAATCTGAACTTGTGACGTGTGCCAAACTGTATTCTTTCTGCCCTATTGGCAGGTCTAATCCTTTCTCAAGCCCGAGAACGTTTCTCACACCCTTCAGGTCTGCAGACACAGAACTTTTGTTCTATACAGGCAACATACAATTACGGATTAAAAAGTCACATTATACTACATCCACAATGTCTATATGAATTGTCAAACCAAAATTAACTTCTAGCTCTGTGAGTAATGCAAATTCTCAGTTACAAACCTTACAATGATCTCGCTAACCAGATGTGTGTGACACAAATGATGGGAAAAAGAACAGCAGCTCTTTGACTTGAATTGGTGATTTTCATTTGGAGATGTGTTAAACAGAGATGGAGCTCTTACATTGAACTATTTAATGAGAACATGGAAGGGAATGTCGGCTCACAGATGGCCAGAGCCATCCAGTTACTAAGCATTACTGTATCATCTTGGATTTTAGGGGAATCAAAGGATCTAAGGATTGGTCAGGTAAGAGCAGCTGAGGTTGAAGATCAGCTATGATCTTATTGAATGGCACAGCAGGCTCAAAAGGGCCGTATGGCCTACTTCTGCTCCTAATTCTTATGTTCTTATCTTGGTAGGAACTTGTTAATTGCCCCGTTGGTTGGAAAGTGGGTACATGGTACAGAAATTAAGTAAACACACAATGCATAATAATTACTAAATTTAAATGTTTATATCTGTGAAATTCATGACCTTGGTATGTACAAGTTTGCTTATTGACGGACAGCAGTGACATCTTGACAAAACCTGAATTTACGTATGGTTCCTCATGGAAAAAATAACATCTCAGAGCACTTTACACAAGAATAAGTGGACACCAATCACGAAAAGGTGGCATTTGGAGCAGAGGAGGTCGAAGACATGGGAGAAGAAATAAGTCTTCAAGACATTTTTGAATATACGGAGAGACATAGCAATACAAGCATGTTTTAAGACATAATTCCAGAGAGCAGGGATGCAGTGGCTAAAAGGGCAATCCCTGATGATCCAGTAATTTGGAGTTAGAAAAATTGACCAGGGACATAAGATTGGTGCAGATCTCATAAATAGGGTACTTAAAAGCCATGGGAGGATTTGAAAATAAGGACAAGGATGTTAATATCAGAGTTCAATTATCACAGAACTGGAATCTAAACATAATGCAATGCCGTGAAATCTAGTATTTATATAACTGGTTTCTAGTGTGGCACCTCCTTCAATTGTATACGATCTTCCCTCAACTAATCTCCCATGTAAGCATGATCCCCCTACCACCACAAGCTTTAATATTTCCGATACACAGGAACTGAAATAAAACATCCAGTATATATTTAAAATAACAGGACGGACACAGATATAAGATTTTTGTCTGTCACATTTGTGTGAACTTTTCATTATAAATTCTTATGTCCACATGTATAACAGAAACTGACAATGTAAACTTGACATGCTGTATTTACATCCTCCAACCAGCAATGTCACTTCAGCACCTCAATTTTACAAGCCCCAGATCCTCAGCCTGCAGTGTGGAGAAACTCATGTTCCAACCAACTCTACTTCTCTGCTTCCTACTTTGCTAATTACCTGAATGCCGTGCTCCAATTATCACCTGCCCTCTAACTCCACTTCATTTCACTTGAAGGCTGCATTTGGTGTTGGCCTGCCTTGTACAATAGACTGACTAGTACCAATTTAAAAGGCAAACTAATACAAGATAATATCCGCAACCAAACTTTTGAAATCACAATAAATTGAATGCTAATCCCCTTCAATTAGACCCACATATCCAAGTCAACATTTTCAGCTCGGAAATCAGAACAATCCATGAACATCATTAACCCTATTCATTGGTCAATCTACCAAGAGGCACATTGGAGAAGTGTGGAATACCCTACCTTGTCCCCTCTCTCTAGCTCCCCATTTTCTCATCTTCCATTAACAATTCAGCTAAGGTTGGCAAAACCTCAGGTAAAGCGGATTACAAATATACATCAAGACTGAGATTCAAAATAAAGTCTAACACCATAATAGAAAACTTGTATTTTTGTTAGTTATGATCATCATATAATTATGACAGAAGCAACAACTGAAAGCAACAACTGAAATGTGAACTTTTATTATGTGAATCTAGAACATTACACATGGATATATAAGGATCACACCAATTTTTGATTTTTCAAACGGCGTCACTTTAACATGGCATTAACCCATTCGTTTCAAAGAAGTTAATACTGGTGTTAAAAGCCAATCAGAAAATCTAATCTACAGTAATTTACAATGGTACATGGTGAGTCAATCGTGGCGAAGATCTAACACTCTTGCCTGAGTCAATAGGTTGTTCCACTCAGTAGATTTGAGCACAAAATCTAGGCTGACACTCCAATTCAATAATGAGATGCCAATTGAGATGTTAAACCGAGGCCCTGCCTACCTTCTTTGGCGGAGACCCCACAGCACTATTTTGAAAAAGAACTGCGAAGTTCTCCCCAGTGTCGTGGTCAATATTTATCCTTCAACCAACATCAGTAAAACAGATTGTCTGGTCATTTTCTCATTGCTGTTTGCAGGACCTTGCTGTGACCAATTGGCTGCCCGTTTCCTACATTCCAACAGTGATTATTCTTCAAAAGTACTTCATTGGCTGTAAAGCACTTTGGGGTGTCCTGAAGTTGTGAAAAGCATGATATACATGCGAGTCTTTTTTCCTTTCTCTCTTTTACATTTACACATGGATTTTTATTTAAGATGTCACTGCATAAACAGTTAATAATCAAAATCTAACAAAATATTTTTAAAATAGAATTCTTTGGTAAACGCACGTGTGCTCTACAGTTCTGGCAGAATGATACGGTCTGTTGCAATATGAAAAACATTTCATTTTTTTTAAAACAAAGTAAGGTTTGTACCTGAAGGTTTGCTTCTTCAGGTCTTTCATTTTCTTCAGCATCAATGACACCAGTATAGTGTTCTTTTTCACTGTCTACCTGCTAATAGAAGAGCAAATTGTTGTTCTTAGCTACACGTAGCAAATCAACTAAATGCACTAATCAAATAAGATTTCAAATTTTAAATAAAAAAGGGTTGAAGACCCATATTTTCTGTAAGCAATGAAAAGTCAATGATACAATTGTGGATGATCAGAATAGCTAAATTAAAAAAAATGTTTTTGAACCTCCAAAATACAGTACTACTGTATGTCACCATGAACATACTAACATATTGTATACACACAACAAATGTTCAAGACAAACTGAACGTCAGAATCAAGCAGGGAATTTATGTAATATCACATGACAATCTATGAACCCCATGTTTATGGAATACAGGAGAATGACTTTTACTCCTAAATACTTAGAAATGAAGATGTGTTGATCAGCTACAGGTACTTAAAAGAGAAGGAAAACTAGTGGGAGCATGTTTTATTCCAAGTACTCCCATATTTTAATTTATATAGAAAAACTGACCCAGGAACATTTTAAAACATGTCAATGTTATTCCCTGGAACACCTCCTATGCAATGGCCACATCAAAATAGATCATAGCCAGGGATGAGACAGCTTTGATCAATATCTAGTCTTTTAAGAATTATGAAAATACAGATATATGGTTTGTCTGCCCCCTTTACTTCAGCGTCTTCAACATCATTGACCATTTTGTCCTTTCCAATACAACTCTTCTGTAATCCGTGGTACTACTGTCTTCTGGTTACGCTCCTACTTGTTACAATGCAGGCACTATGGGCCCAAGTTTCGGGCTGCGCCGTTGGACGTCCGTTTTTCGCGCCAGAAAGTGCGCCTAAAAAAAACTTACCTATTCTCCGGCTCCCTGCAGGCCCTCTGGAGCTGGGCGCGGCGCAGCACGAGCTGTTGGGGCGGAGCCAGGTCCCTGCGCTGAAAACAGTGCCGGGGCCTCTGCACATGCGCTACAGTGGGTGCGCATGTGCAGTAGCTCCAGGCGCCCAAAGCTGTGGGAGGGGCCCGAAGGCACACAGCCCCTAGCTCTAGCCGAATGGCCTCACTGGGGCTGCGTGAATAAGGCTCCCCACCCCCCACTGCCCCGGACCTCCGCGACTCTTCACCCTTCTCCGCGACCCGACGCCACCTACTTGTAAATCCAGCCCGAGGTCTTGAGCCCGGCCGTTCAGCCTTCTCTCCCTTCCCCCCACCCTCTCCTTCCTTCCTTCCCTCCCTCCCTCCCTCCCCTCTCCTTCCTTCCCTCCTCTCTCCCTCCTCCCCTCCCTACATCCTCCCCCCCATCTCTTCTCCCCCTCCGCCCCCCTTCTCCCCCACCCCCCATCTCCTCGCTGTCAGAACACAGACACTGACAGACAGAGAGTGAGACACACACACACACAGACAGACAGAGAGATAGAGATACTGACAGAGACACACTGGGAGGACCGTCCCAGCACGCTGTTGGAGGACTCCCGGTGCTTGAGTCGGTAAGTAGAAAATGTTTTATTTATTGATTTTTTACATTTTTTTTATTTTTTATTAATTTTTTGATTGATTTATTGGTTGATTTATTGATGTATTTATCATTTATTATTGATGATGGCTCTTTATTTGTAAAACTGAAGTGTTTAATGTTCATAAACTTCCCTTTAAACCCCCCCCCTCATTCCCTACGCCTAATTTGTAACCTACGCCTGATTTTCTAAAGTGTTGACAAGGTTTTTTCGAACGTACAAAAATCTTCACTTACTCCATTCTAAGTTAGTTTTCACTGCCTAAACTTTGAAAACAGGCGTAAGTGGCCAGACATGCCCCCTTTTGAAAAAAAAAATTCTGTTCCAAAGTGAAACTGTTCTAACTGACTAGAACTGGAGCAAACTAAATGCCGAGAATTCAAATTTCTAAGATACTCCATTCTAAACCAGTTGCTCCAAAAAAACAGGAGCAACTCAGGCCGAAACTTGGCCCCTGTATTTCCTCCAAAAGCTTTTTGTTCTGGTGCTCCCTTCATTAAGTACTCCCTTCATTAAGTACTCCAGGGGATTGTCCTTGGTCCCCTCCTTTTCACCATTAACATTCCACTCTTTGGCAACATCATCCAGAAGCATGGGATCAGTTTTCATATGTAAGGTGATGGCACCCAGTTCGACCTCTCTGCCTGCTTCATCAATTGAAAGGCTGCAACTACCCATTCCAATTGACATTAAGAACAGAAGAAATAGGAGCAGTTCGGCCGCTCGAGCCTGCTCCGCCATTTAATACGACCATGGCTGATCCAATCGTGGACTCAGGTCCACTTCCCTTCCTGCTCCCCATAATCCTTATCGGTTAAGAAACTGTCCATCTCTGTCTTAAATTTATTCAATGATCCAGCTTCCACAGCTCTCTGAGGCAGCGAATTCCACTGATTTACAACCCTCAGTGAAGAAATTCCTCCTCATTTCAGTTTTAAATGGGCGGCCCGTTATTCTAAGATTATGCCCCCTAGTTCTAGTCTCCACTATCAGTGGAAACATCCTCTCTGCATCCACCTTGTCAAGCCCCCTCATAATCTTATACGTTTCGATAAGATCACCTCTCATTCTTCTGAATTCCATTGAGTAGAGGCCCAACCTACTCAACCTTTCCTCATAAGTCAACCCCCTCATCTCTGGAATCAACCTAGTAAACCTTCTCTGAACTGCCTCCAATGTAAGTATATGCTTTCTTAAATAGGAAAATCAAAACTGCACGCAGTATTCCAGGTGTGGCCTCACCAATACCCTGTATAACTGTAGCAAAATTTCCCTGCTTTTATATTCCATCCCCTTTGCAATAAAGGCCAAGATTCCATTGGCCTTTCTGATCACTTGCTGTACCTGCATATTAACCGTTTGTGTTTCATGCACCAGGACCCCCAGGTCCTGCTGTACTGCAGCACTTTTTCTCTATTTAAATAATAATTTGCTCTTCGATTTTTTTCTGCCAAAGTGCATAACTTCACACTTTCCAACATTATACTCTATCTGCCAAATTTTTGCCCACTCACTTAGCCTATGTTCTTTTGCAGGGTTTTTGTCTCCCCCTCACGCATTGCTTTTCCCCCCATCTTTGTATCGTCAGCAAACTTGGCTATGTTACACTCGGTCCCTTCTTCCAAGTCGTTAATATAGAGTATAAATAGTTGGGGTCCTAGCACTGATCTTTGCGGCACCCCACTAGTTACTGATTGCCAACCCGAGAATTAACCATTTATCCCGACTCTCTGTTCTCTGTTAGTTAGCCAATCCTCTATCCATGCTAATATAGTACTCCCAACCCGTGAACTTTTCTCTTGTGCAGTAACCTTTTATGTGGCACCTTGTCAAATGCCTTCTGGAAGTCCAAATACACCACATCCACTGGTTCCCCTTTATCCACCCTGCTCGTTACATCCTCAAAGAATTCCAGCAAATTTGTCAAACATGACTTCCCCTTCATAAATCCATGCCGACTCTGCCTGACTGAATTATGCTTTTCCAAATGTCCTGCTACTGCTTCTTTAATAATGGACTCCAACATTTTCCCAACCACATATGTTAGGCTAACTGGTCTATAGTTTCCTGCTTTTTGTCTGCCTCCTTTTTTAAATAGGGGCGTTACATTTGCAGTTTTCCAATCTGTTGGGACCTCCCCAGAATCCAGGGAATTTTGGTAAATTACAATCAATGCATCCACTATCCCTGCCGCTACTTCTCTCAAGACCCTAGGATGCAAGCCATCAGGTCCAGGGGATTTATCCGCCTTTAGTCCCATTATCTTACAGAGTACCATCATCATCATCATAGGTAGTCCCTTGAGTCGAGGATGACTTGCTTCCACGTCAAAAAGTTCACAGGTGTATCAATGAGGGACCTAAAATTCCAGGTCTAAAACTAAATCTTGATGGGTGGAAGATGCCTGTGTGTGGATTCTTTTAACGTGTGATGACCGCACGGGCTTGACAGAGCTAGGTCTTGGTCCAGTAGCAAAGGATAACCAAGACGACTGGAGACCAGTTCTGCTGCACGGACCTTGTGCACGCACATATCGCAGTGTGGGCTGACCCGTGCTGCCCCTGGGCCCTCGCCTCGCCAGGGCCCCGATCACATCCCTCTACAATCTCTAGCTGTTCCTTCGCCCCGACCTCACCGCTCCTGCTGTATCTGCCCACGCTCCAATCATGGATCTGGATCTTGGTGACGTCCCTTTTCACTGCCATTGCTCTCCTGCTCCCTGGAGTGGTATGCCGCCACGCTGCTCCTTCTGCTCCCCGACCTGCTCCGAAGATGCTCGCAGGCTGGGGGGGCGCTCAGCCTGCTGGGCTAGGCCACCACGCAGCTCTTTCCGCTCCCCGGCCTGATCCGATGGTGCTCGCAAGCCGGGGGCCTTTCAGCCTGCTGGACTAGGCCACCATGCTTCTTCTTCCACTCCCTGGCAATCCTCCTTAGTGATTGTCTTAAGTTCCTCTTGCCTTATAGCCCCTTGACTATCCACTGTTGGGATATTTTTAGTGTCCTCTACCGTAAAGACTGATAGAAAATATTTGTTCAGAGTTTCTGCCATCTCCATGTTCCCCATCACTAATTCCCTGGTCTCATCCTCTAAGGGACCAACATTTACTTTAGCCACTCTTTTCCTTTTTATATATCTATAGAAACTCTTGCTATCTGTTTTTATATTTCGTGCTAGTTTCCTTTCATAGTCTATCTTCCCTTTCTTAATCATTTTTTTTTAAAGTCATTCTTTGCTGGCTTTTGAAAGCTTCCCAAACTTCTGTCCTCCCACTAGTTTTGGCCATTTTGTGTGCTCTTGTTTTTAATTGGATGACAACCTTTATTTCTTTAGTTAGCTACGGATGGTTATCTTTTCTTTTGCACCCTTTCCTCCTCACTGGACTAATTTTTCTTGAGGGTTATGAAATATCTCCTTAAATGTACGCCACTGTTCATCAATCGTCCTACACTTTAATCTATTTTCCCAGTCCACTTTAGCCAACTCTGCCCCCATACCTTTGTAGTCTCCTTTATTTAAACTTAGTACACTGGTTTGAGATCCAACTTTCTCGCCCTCATCTGAATTTGAAATTCAACCGTGCTATGGATGCATTGGTGATCATTTTCCAAGTCTATCGACTCTGGATCAGTTCCTTTGGACTGGAGGGTAGCTAATATAATACCACATTTTAAAAAAGGAGGGAGAACGAAAACGGATAATTACAGACCGGTTAGCCTGACATTATTAGTGGGGAAAATGTTGGAATCAATTATTAAGGATGAAATAGCTGCGCATTTGGAAAGCAGTGACAGGATCGGACCATGTCAGCATGGATTTATGAAGGGGAAATCATGCTTGACGAATCTTTTGGAATTTTTTGAGGGTGTAACTAGTAGAGTGGACAAGGGAGAACCAGTGGATGTGGTGTATTTGGACTTTCAAAAGGCTTTTGACAAGGTCCCGCACAAGAGATTGGTGTGTAAAATCAAAGCGCATGGTATTGGGGGTAATGTACTGACGTAGAGAAATGGTTGGCAGACCGTTAAGCAGAGAGTGACAGGCAGTGACTAGTGGAGTGCCACAGGGCTCAGTGCTGGGACCCCAGCTCTTTACAATATACATTAACGATTTCGATGAAGGAATTGAGTGTAATATCTCCAAGTTTGCAGATGACACTAAACTGGGTGGTGGTGTGAGCTGTGAGGAGGACGCTAAGAGGCTGCAGGGTGACTTGGACAGGTTAGGTGAGTGGGCAAATGCATGGCAGATGCAGTATAATGTGGATAAATGTGAGGTTATCCATTTTGGGGGCAAAATCACGAAGGCTGAATATTATCTGGATGGCGGCAGATTCAGAAAAGGGGAGGTGCAACGAGATCTGGGTGTCATGGTTCATCAGTCACTGAAAGTGGGCACGCAGGTACAGCAGGCGGTAAAGAAGGCAAATGGTATGTTGGCCTTCATAGCTAGGGGATTTGAATATAGGAGCAGAGAGGTCTTACTGCAGTTGTACAGGGCCTTAGTGAGGCCTCACCTGGAATATTGTGTACAGTTTTGGTCTCCTAACCTGAGGAAGGACGTTCTTGCTATTGAGGGAGTGCAGAGAAGGTTCACCAGACTGATTCCAGGGATGGCGGGACTGTCATATGAGGAGAGACTGGATCAACTGGGACTTTATTTACTGGAGTTTCGAAGGATGAGAGGGGATCTCATAGGAACGTGTAAGATTCTGATGGGACTGGACAGGTTAGATGTGGGAAAAATTTTCCCGATGTTGGGGAAGTCCAGAACCAGAGGACATAGTCTTAGGATAAGGGGTAGGCCATTTTGGATTGAGATAAGGAGAAACTTCTTCACTCAGAGTTGTTAACCTATGGAATTCCCAGCCGCAGAGAGGTGTTGATGCCAGTACATTGGATATATTCAAGAGGGAGTTAGATATGGCCCTTACGGCTAAGGGGATCAAGGGGTATGGAGAAAAAGCAGGAAAGGGGTACTGAGGGAATGATCAGCCATGATCTTATTGAATGGTGGTGCAGGTTCGAAGGGCCAAATGGCCTACTCCTGCACCTATTTTCGATGTTTCTATGATCACTCATTCCAAGGGGATCCTTTATTAGGAGATTGTTTATTAATCCCGTCTCTTTACACAGGACTAGATCTAAGGTAGCCTGCCCCTTGGTTGGTTCCGTTACATACTGCTCAAGGAACCCATCTCTTATGCCCTTTATGAACTCTTGCTCAAGGTTACCCTGACCAATTTGATTTGTCCAATCAATATAGAAAGATAATCAATCAATATGGAGGTTAAAATCACCCATGATTTTTGCTGTTCCCTTTTTACAAGCCCCCACTATCTCCTGGTTTATGCTCTGACCAACAGAGTTGCTACTGCTCGGAGACCTAAAGACTACACTCACCTGTGACTTTTTCCCCTTATTATTCCTTATTTCCACCCAAACTGTTTCAACATCCTGATTATTTGAAGCAATTTTCTCACTATTGCAGTGATTCCATGCTTTATAAACAGAGCTACCCTACCTCCTTTTCCTTTGTCTGTCCTTCCGAACTGTCAAGTACCCCTGAATGTTTAGTTCCCAGTCTTGTTCACCTTGCAACCACGTCTCTGTTATGGATACCAGATCATACCCATTTGTAACTATTTGTGCTGACAGCTCATCTAATTTGTTACGAATGCTGTGTGCATTCAGATAAAGATCTTTTAAATGTGTTTTCTTACCATTTTCTCCTGCTATAGCCCCAGTTTCTGATAACACTCTGATGTTTATAGATTCTGTCCCTTCCTGCCATGCTCTGGTTTTCGTTTCCCCCAATGCTACCCTGCTCTATTGCCTTCACCTTGTTCTTTGAGCTTTTAGGTTTCTGCTCACCTGAACCCTCCCCCCCCAACTAATTAGTTTAAAGCTCTCTCTGCAGCCCTAGTTATTCGATTCGCCAGGACCCAAGCCCCAGCATGTTCCAAGTGGTGTCCGTCCCAACAGAACAGCTCCCTCTTAGCCCAGTACTGGTGCCAGTGCCCCAGGAATCAAAACCGATTCCTCCCACAAGTCTTTGAGCCACGAGTTTAGCTCTCTGATCTTATTTAACCTATGTAAATTTGCTCGTGGCTCAGGTAGTAATCCAGAGATTATGACCTTTGTGGTTCTGCTTTTTAATTTGGCCCCTCGCTGCTCATAATCCCTTAGCAGAACCTTCTTGTATGTCCTATCTATGTCATTGGTACCCACATGGACCACGACAACTGGATTTACCTCCTCCCACTCCAAGTTCCTCTCCAGCCCTGAGGAGATGTCCTTAATCCTGGCACCGAGCAGGCAACACAGCCTTCAGGACTCACATTCACGGCTGCAGAGAACTGTATCTATCCCCCGATACTGTCCCCTACTACTACAATGTTTCTTTTTCTCCCCCCGCTTGAATAGCCTCCCGTACCACGTGCTGTGGTCAGTTTGCTCATCCTTCCTGCAGTCACTGCTCTCGTCCACACAGGGAGTAAGAGACTCGAACCTGTTGGACAAGAGCAAGGGACGAAGCTCCTCCATCACTACCTCCTGGATCCCCATACCTTCCTGATTCGTAGTCACACCTGCCTGTTCTTGACTGCTAGCCAAATCTGAATTAGTTAACCTCAGGGGTGTGACTACCCCCTGGAACACAGTATCCAGGTAACTCTCCCCCTCCCTGATGTTTCGCAATGTCCGCAGTTCGGACTCCAGCTCATCAACATGGAGCCGAAGTTCCTCGAGCTGCAGACACTTACTGCAGATGTGGCCACCACGGACCTCAATGGGGTCCACCAGCTCCCACATGTTGCAGCACTACTACCGCAGCATTAAGACTTGGATAAACCAAAATTTCCTCCAACTACAGGTTGAACTTCCTTTATCCGGCAGCCTCGGGACCTGGTCTGTGCTGAACAAGGGATTTTGCCGGATGAGAAGAGGTCACGTGTCGAAGACACAGAAACCATGCCAAAAATTGCTGGTCACATGAATGTGGGAAGGGAGGACCTGGAGACAATCACTATCACTAGGGGGGTAGTGCTGGACAGGCTAATGGGACTCAAGGTAGACAAGTCCCCTGGTCCTGATGAAATGCATCCCAGGGTATTAAAAGAGATGGCAGAAGTTATAGCAGATGCATTCATTATAATCTACCAAAATTCTCTGGACTCTGGGGAGGTACCAGCGGATTGGAAAGCAGCTAATTTAATGCCTCTGTTTAAAAAAAGGGGGCAGACAAAAGGCAGGTAACTATAGGCCGGTTAGTTTAACATCTGTAGTGGGGAAAATGCTTGAAACTATTAAGGAAGAAATAGCGGGACATCTAGATAGGAATAATGCAATCAAGCAGACGCAACATGGATTCATGAAGGGGAAATCATGTTTAACTAATTTACTGCAATTCTTTGAGGATACAACGAGCATGGTGGATAGAGGTGTACCGATGGATGTGGTGTATTTAGATTTCCAAAAGGCTTTCGATAAGGTGCCACACAAAAGGTTACTGCAGAAAATAAAGGTACGCGGGGTCAGTGGAAATGTATCAGCATGGATAGAGAATTGGCTGGCGAGCAGAAAGCAGAGAGTCGGGATAAATGGGTCCTTTTCGGGTTGGAAATCGGTGGTTAGTGGTGTGCCACAGGGATCGGTGCTGGGACCACAACTGTTTACAATATACATAGATGACCTGGAAGACGTGACAAAGTGTAGTGTAACAAAATTTGCAGATGACACAAAGATTAGTGGGAAAGCGGGTTGTGCAGAGAACACAGAGAGGCTGCAAAGAGATTTAGATAGGTTAAGCGAATGGGCTAAGGTTTGGCAGATGGAATACAATGTCGGAAAGTGTGAGGTCATCCACCTTGGGGAAAAAAAAAACAAAAAAAGGAATACTATTTGAATGGGGAGAAATTCCAACATGCTGCGGTGCAGAGGGACCTGGGGGTCCTTGTGCATGAATCCCAAAAAGTTAGTTTGCAGGTGCAGCAGGTAATCAGGAAGGCGAATGGAACGTTGGCCTTCATTGCGAGAGGGATGGAGTACAAAAGCAGGGAGGTCCTTCTGCAACTGTATAGGGTATTGGTGAGGCCGCAACTGGAGTACTGCGTGCAGTTTTGGTCGCCTTACTTAAGGAAGGATATACTGGCTTTGGAGGGGGTACAGAGACGATTCACTAGGTTGATTCCGGAGATGAGGGGGTTACCTTATGATGATAGATGAGTAGACTGGGTCTTTATTCGTTGGAGTTCAGAAGGATGAGGGGTGATCTTATAGAAACATTTAAAATAATGAAAGGGATAGACAAGATAGAGGCAGAGAGGTTGTTTCCACTGGTCGGGGAGACTAGAACTAGGGGGCACAGCCTCAAAATACGGGGGAGCCAATTTAGAAACATAGAAAATAGGTGCAGGAGTAGGCCATTCGGCCCTTCTAGCCTGCACCGCCATTCAATGAGTTCATGGCTGAACATGCAACTTCAGTACCCCATTCCTGCTTTCTCGCCATACCCCTTGATTCCCCGATTGTATTTAAAACCGAGTCGAGAAGGAATTTCTTCTCCCAGAGGGTTGTGAATCTGTGGAATTCTCTGCCCAAGGAAGCAGTTGAGGCTAGCTCATTGAATATATTCAAGTCACAGATAGATAGATTTTTAACCAATAAGGGAATTAAGGGTTATGGGGAGCGGGCGGGTAAGTGGAGCTGAGTCCACGGCCAGATCAGCCATGATCTTGTTGAATGGCGAGCAGGCTCGAGGGGCGAGATGGCCTACTCCTGTTCCTAATTCTTATGTTCTTATGTTTGGGTGGACTGCGCCTTTAAGTGCTGTTGCTGGGATAAGTGTGTGTGTGTGTGCGCCGATTGGCTGGACCGACTGTCAGTCGGTCAGTCAGCCAATCTGTGTGCAGGGGGCCTCGAAGAGTCAGCTGGTCCCCGTAGAGCCAGCGGGCCCCGACAGGCCTCGAAAGAGTCGGCTCAACCCCCTCGGAGGGAGCGCTGTGGGAAGGAGCAGCCGGCCAGAGGACTGTGGCTGCAGGAGTTCCAGCAGGGCGACGAGGAGTTGTCAACCGATTGAGGAGAAAGATTATATTGGTCAGTAGGATTTTGATAGTCGTGTTCTGCGCATGCACCACCCGGCAACTGGGAATGGAACCGGACGAGGGGTTGATGCTGGATGAGAGAGTCCCGGGTAAGAGAGATTCAACCTGCATTTTGGCTCCTGCCAGCAGCTATGTGACGGACTCCATTCCCCCAACGCCGGCATGCTGCCTCCGGTTAAGCTCGGAAGTACAGAACCTCGGCATACCTCTTGACCGCAAGCTCAATTTTTCCCTCACTCAGGGCCCAAGTTTCCACACGCGCCTCGAACGGCGCAGTCCCGACCTGGACGCCCGTTTTTCGCGCCACAAAGTGCGCCTAAAAAAATCCTCGGTATTCTCCATCTACCTGTAGGTCCTCTGGCCCTCGGCGCAGCCAGCACGAGCTGTGGGGGGTCGGAGTCAGGTCCCTGCGCTGAAAACAGTGCCGGGACCTCTGCACATGCGCGCTACAGTGGGCACGCAAGTACAGTAGCTCCAGGCGCCGAACTGTGTGGGAGGGGCACGAAGCACGCAGCCCCTAGCCCTGGCTGAATGGCCTCACTGGGGCTGCGTGAATAAGGCTCCCCCCCCCGATCAGACCCGACACTCGCTCCCCGCCGCCCCCCTGCCTCTGGACCAGACCCGACACCCGCTCCCCGCCCCCCCCCGGACCAGACCAGACACCCGCTCCCCCCCCCCCCCCCGCCTCCGGACCAGACCCGACACCCGCGCCCCCCCCCCCCCTCCCGCAACCGCGCTCCTGTTCCCGCTCCCCGCCCCCCCGACTGGACCCGACCCGCGCTCCTGTTCCAGCTCCCCGCCTCCCCGCCTGGACCCGACCCGCGCTCCTGTTCCCGCTCCCCGCCTGGACCCAACCCGACCCGCGCTCATGTTCCCGCTCCCCGCCTCCCCGACTGGACCCGACCCAACCTCCTGTTCCCGCTCCCCGCCTGGACCCGACCCACGCTCCTGTTCCCGCTCCCTGTTTGGACCCGACCCGCGCTCCTGTTCCCGCTCCCCGCCCCCCCGACTGGACCCGACCCACGATCCTGTTCCCGCTCCCCGACTGGACCCGACCCGCGCTCCTGTTCCCACTCCCCGCCCCCCCGACTGGACCCGACCCGACCCGCGCTCTTGTTCCCCGACCCGACTCCCGCTCCCGGACTGGATCTGACCTGACCTCTTTCTTTTCTTCCCTTCCCTTCCCCTCCCCTCTCCCTCCCTCCCTCCCTCTCCCTCCCTTCCTCCCTCTCCCCGACCCAACCCAACGCCACCTACCTGTAAATCTGGTGCTGGGGACGGGCCCTGCCCGAAGTCTCGGGCCGGCCCGTTCAGCCTTCGGTCCCGAAAGGCCTGCCTGAAGCACTTTCACACAGGTAGGAAGATGGTTTATTTAATCATTTCTTTGCTTATAAATGTTTATTCAGGTTGGATTTATTTGTATAATATTTGTATAAGTATAAATAAGGATTATTATAGAATTGAATGACTTCCCTTCCCCCCATCTCGTTCTGGACGCCTAATTTGTAACCTGCGCCTGATTTTTTAGTGTAGAACAGGTTTTTTCAGTGCTACAAAAATCTTCACTTGCTCCATTCTACTTTAGTTTGGAGTATGTTTTCACTGTGGAAACTTTCAAATCAGGCGTCAGTGGCCGGACACGCCCCCTTTTGAAGAAAAAAATTCTGTTCCAAAGTAGAACTGTTCTACCTGACTAGAACTGCAGAAAAAAAAATGTGGAGAATTGCGATTTCTAAGATAGTCCGTTCTCCACCAGTTGCTCCTAAAAATCAGGCGCAAATCATGTGGAAACTTGGGCCCTATAGACTGGTTTCCTCCACTTTCACAACTGTGACTGCCTTTGCAGCTCCTTATCCCTTGATCTTTCTGCTCCACCACTTCTGCTCATCAAGCCCCGATGTTCCGGCACTTGAAACTCCCTTCCTAATTCCCTCTGCCTTGACACCACTCTCTTATGCTTTCAAAATCTTTCTCTTCAATAGTGTAATTGGTTGCCACAGCCTAACCATCTCCATCTGTCCTTTCCTGCTTGGTGTCTTTACTGTCAGGCACTTTTGAGATATCTTCCTATTGCTGCTGTTATTACTTCCTTGACACAATTTTCTTGTGAAGTTCTCAACTATTCTCGAATGGGATTACATTTTAACAACATACATCAATCACTACAACAAAAAATGTCAAAAGTCATCAAATGTTTTCTTAACTTCTAAAGATATCACAACAACTTGAATAACTGATGTGTGGCTAACAATGAACATGGATTAACATAATTGTACATGTTCTACTTGCAAAACATAGAACGTTTGAAACAAAATAATGAAATAAAACCACTAAGAATACAGACTTCTGACATAATAATATTGCAAAACAACACTGACAAGATCTTCACACAAATGAAAGTTTGCAGGTCTCAGCCTGATTACCTTAACACGGAAATACAACAGGCAAGTTCTTTGATGGACAATTTGGGAAAGTAAATTGCAATGGCATTTCCGTGACATTAAACCTTGAAACAAAAGTGTGCAACTCCCTGGACTATCAAGTGTATTAAAAGAATTGTACTCAGAATTCACTCTTCAGAAAACATCATAGCACAAGCTTCAAATTTCATGGAATAATTGTTCACAATTGAAGAGTACAGAATGTCATGTATTAGATAGATATATATCTTCTGTATATTAGACCCAAGGGTTGACCTGTAACTCTGGCTTCTGGGTTTATGAGTACACAAAGTGAAGCTCTAAAGTGCATATTGTACACAGCTCAAACCAGGGCAACTTTACTTCAAACATTCCATGTAGCCTTGCAGTCCCACATAAAATAAATACTGTTTTAAACAAATTATAGATTTCCCATACACTTGGTTAATTCGCAAAAATAATCACATCTTAAAAAAGTCATTCAAATTTGTTGAACCAAGACCAGATAATGTGCGCATGTCGTATGTCACAAGTTTGATTCACAAATTCCGCAAAAGAACCAGATCGAAATGTTGATAAGAAAAGCTCTGATATTATTTATACATAGATATATAAAAATATATATTTCTGTCACATTTCAAAAATCATGTTAAGCAAAGAAAACTATCATGTACAGAGAAACTCTCCCAGCAACTGAAAATACCTTAGCGACATAGGAGTTAAAATGTTTGCAGCCTGTGATTAACCTTAATAATCACTTTAAAAACATATATTTCATCCTGGTTTCTGAAATGCAGACTATAATTTGAAACAACCTTCCAATTTGCAACCCTCCTTCTCCAAAAATCAAGTAAACGCTGATTGACTTCACCTTGTGTTTACGCAACAGCAAAAAATAAGATTTCCAGCTTAATCTTAACAAAATAATATACTGTGCATTATATGGTATAATACCAATTCCTTCAAAGCAGCATATGAGCCTACCTATTGTGACCAATGCCACAGGAAATTTACTCACGTTTTTCTTGACCCCAAACCAACCCTTGATCCCACTGTGCTTGCCAGCTATCGCCCCATCGCCAACCTCCCTTTTCTGTCCCATGTACTTGAACGTGTTGCCGCCTCCCAAATCCGTGATCATCTTTTCACGAATTCAATGCTTGAATCCTTTCAATCTGGTTTTCGCCTCTGCCACAGTACCGAAACAGCTCTCATCAAAGTCACAAACTATGTCCTTTGTGAGTGTGACAAAGGTAAACTATCCCTCCTTGTCCTTCTGGATCCATCTGCAGCCTTAGACACAGTTGACCACTCCATCCTCCTCCAATGCCTCTCAACCATCGTCCAGCTAGGTGGGAATGCACTTGCCTGGTTTCATTCTTATCTATCTAATCGTAGCCAAAAAATCTCTTCCCACTCCCGCATCGTTACCTCTGGTGTCCCCCAAGGATCTGTCCTTGTCCCTCTTTTTCTCATCTACATGCTGCCCCTTGGCGATATCATCCGAAAACAGTCAGTTTCCACATGTACGCTGACGACACCCAGCTCTACCTCTCCACCACTTCTCTTGACCCCTGCTTGGTATCTAAATTGGCAGATGCTTGTCCGACATCCAGTACTGGATGAGCAGAAATTTTCTTGAATTAAATATTGGGAAGACCAAAGCCATTATCAGTGGTCCCCGCCACAAACTGCTTTCCCTAACCACTGACTCCATCCCCTATCCACTGACTCCATTCTTCTCCCTAGCATCAATCTGAGCATGAACAAGACTGTTTCGCAACCTAGCTGTTATATTTAACCCTGGAATTAGTTTTCAGCCACATATCCGCGGCATAACTAAAACTGCCTTTTTCCACCTCCGTAACAATGCCCGCCTCCGCCACTGCCTCAGCTCTTCTGCTGCTGAAGCCCTCATTCATGCCTTTGTTACCTCTAGACTTGACTGCTCTAACTCACTCCTGGCTGGCCTCCCACATTCTACACTACGTAAACTTGAGGTCATCCAAAACTCAGCAGCCAGTGTCCTAACTCGCACCAAGTCATAATCACCCATCACCCCTGTGCTTTCTGACCTACATTGGCTCCCAGTTAAACAACGCCTCAATTTCAAAATTCTCATCCTTGTTGACAAATCACTCCATGGACTTGCCCCTTCATATCTCTATAATCTTTTTCAGCCTCACAACCCCACAAGATGTCTGTGCTCCTCAAATTTTGCCCTCTTGAACATCCCTCATGATAACTGCTCAACCATCGGTGGCCGTGCCTTCAGCTGTTTGGGCCCCAAGCTCTGGAACACCCTCCCTAAACCTCTCCACCTCTTTACCTCTCTTGCCTCCTTTAAGACATTCCTTAAAACCTACCTGTATAATCAAGCTTTTGGTCATCTGCCTTAATTTCTTCTTTTGTGGCTCGGTGTCAAATTTATCTGTTTTGTCTTGTAACACTGCTGTGAAGCGCCTTGGGACGTATTATATTATATTAAAGGCGCTATATAAATAAAAGTTATTAAATATTTATATTCATATATCTTAATAAAAACATTTACATCCCGTACACTTCTTGTCTTACTTCCTTTTGTCATTTTTTTTTTGTCAAACTTTCATGTCAACCTTTTTCATTATAAATTCTTGTCAATTGACTTAGCAGAGTGTTATTACCAGTTTCAGCCGCTAATTGGCACTTTATAATTGCCCCAACACAACCTGCTCAAAATGGTGAAAGTTTTTAAATTTTTAACATGCCATTTTATCTTTGAAACTGAAATTTCTATTATCCAAAATAAGGGTTTAAACAAACTAAGAATTTAAAAAAAATTACTTTTCACAGTTCCTCCCAAACAAAAAAATTGATCTAATTTGCATTTGAATGAATCAATACTAACTGCTTCCACTGTGTCCTTAGGGAGCCTGTTCCATAGATTGACGACTCGCTCACTGAAATTTTGTTTCCACTGATTAGTTTTCAAACTTCATTAAAGTTTTCACTTGAAGATGTCAGTCTCTTCTAAAAGCCTGGGTATTATAAATATTTGCTTGGGAACTGCAATGCCGGTCACTTCCATAAGTGATCTGAGCATCTTATATTTGGGAGTATGTCCATATTGCCCAAATATCTGATTATACAATAGCATAACTCAGAGCTGCAACAATCGGACCTTATATTCTGAACAGGATATTCTGTCCTTTGCATATGCCATCGCATACGCTTCTCCAAACTTTCGAAACTGGCCTCCTACATTTTAGCTTCCAACTCTGGGTCTGAGGCCTACATTTCAGTACCTGTAACTTGTTTTAAAACCTTGCTAGCTGCCCATGTGTCCTTCTGTTGTTTTTTTTTTGCACAATCAGGAAGAGAGTTGTGGCATTAACTTTCTCCCAGTTAGTGATCTGACATAAGATCTGTAAATAAAACCATTTCCTTTGCTCCTGTTGGTTTAAGGAAATCATATTTCCTACTGTTCTGAAAGGGTGAGGATTGACCATCACTATCAGTTTGAAATCAAAGGTGAGCTGTTCCATTCCAGAAACTGGCCTGTCTGACTTCATTAACATCTTGCACGCAAAAAAAACAGGTGTGAAATCACATTTTAAAAACACAATTCAATCTCAAAATCCTCTCTACGAAAAAAAAAATCAAAAAAACTTGGCTTGATATCTTTGCCCAATTTGGTGACAAGTCAGCAGAAGGTAGTCTGGAGCATGCGCACGTGCTAAATTTGCCTGGATGAATCAGCTAGCCAAATGACAGAATGCTTCACCCTCAGTCTCTAACAACACTTACTAAGTTATTTTGTAAAATTCAAGAAAAGCAAGAGGCAAAAATTAAAAACTCTATCCTGGTAAATTTCTGTGTGTTTTTTTAAGCAGAGAGGGAGGGGTGTATGCGCATATGTGAGAGACAGAAAGAAAACATAGAAACATAGAAAATAGGTGCAGGAGTAGGCCATTCGGCCCTTCTAGCCTGCACCGCCATTCAATGAGTTCATGGCTGAACATTCGACTTCAGTACCCCATTCCTGCTTTCTCGCCATACCCCTTGATCCCCCTAGTAGTAAGGACCTCATCTAACTCCTTTTTGAATATATTTAGTGAATTGGCCTCAACAACTTTCTGTGGTAGAGAATTCCACAGGTTCACCACACTCTGGGTGAAGAAGTTCCTCCGCATCTCGGTCCTAAATGGCTTACCCCTTATCCTTAGACTGTGACCTCTGGTTCTGGACTTCCCCAACATTGGGAACATTCTTCCTGCATCTAACCTGTCTAACCCCGTCAGAATTTTAAATGTTTCTATGAGGTCCCCTCTCATTCTTCTGAACTCCAGTGAATACAAGCCCAGTTGATCCAGTCTTTCTTGATAGGTCAGTCCCGCCATCCCGGGAATCAGTCTGGTGAACCTTCGCTGCACTCCCTCAATAGCAAGAATGTCCTTCCTCAGGTTAGGAGACCAAAACTGTACACAATACTCCAGGTGTGGCCTCACCAATGCCCTGTACAACTGCAGCAACACCTCCCTGCCCCTGTACTCAAATCCCCTTGCTATGAAGGCCAACATGCCATTTGCTTTCTTAACCGCCTGCTGCACCTGCATGCCAACCTTCAATGACTGATGTACCATGACACCCAGGTCTCTTTGCACCTCCCCTTTTCCTAATCTGTCACCATTCAGATAATAGTCTGTCTCTCTGTTTTTACCACCAAAGTGGATAACCTCACATTTATCCACATTATACTTCATCTGCCATGCATTTGCCCACTCACCTAACCTATCCAAGTTGCTCTGCAGCCTCACAGCATCCTCCTCGCAGCTCACACTGCCACCCAACTTCGTGTCATCCGCAAATTTGGAGATACTACATTTAATCCCCTCATCTAAATCATTAATGTACAGTGTAAACAGCTGGGGCCCCAGCACAGAACCTTGCGGTACCCCACTAGTCACTGCCTGCCATTCTGAAAAGTACCCATTTACTCCTACTCTTTGCTTCCTGTCTGACAACCAGTTCTCAATCCATGTCAGTACACTACCCCCAATCCCATGTGCTCTAACTTTGCACATCAATCTCTTGTGTGGGACCTTGTCGAATGCCTTCTGAAAGTCCAAATATACCACATCAACTGGTTCTCCCTTGTCCACTCTACTGGAAACATCCTCAAAAAATTCCAGAAGATTTGTCAAGCATGATTTCCCTTTCACAAATCCATGCTGACTTGGACCTATCATGTCACCTCTTTCCAAATGCACTGCTATGACATCCTTAATAATTGATTCCATCATTTTACCCACTACCGATGTCAGGCTGACCGGTCTATAATTCCCTGTTTTCTCTCTCCCTCCTTTTTTAAAAAGTGGGGTTACATTGGCTACCCTCCACTCTATAGGAACTGATCCAGAGTCAATGGAATGTTGGAAAATGACTGTCAACGCATCCACTATTTCCAAGGCCACCTCCTTAAGTACTCTGGGATGCAGTCCATCAGGCCCTGGGCATTTATCGGCCTTCAATCCCATCAATTTCCCCAACACAATTTCCCGGCTAATAAGGATTTCCCTCAGTTCCTCCTCCTTACTAGACCCCCCGACCCCTTTTATAACCGGAAGGTTGTTCGTGTCCTCCTTCGTGAATACCGAACCAAAGTACTTGTTCAATTGGTCCGCCATTTCTTTGTTCCCCGTTATGACTTCCCCTGATTCTGACTGCAGGGGACCTACGTTTGTCTTTACTAACCTTTTTCTCTTTACATATCTATAGAGAATATGAGAATTACAAGAATGTACAGATTACATATCTGTTGTAACTTCTGTCTACAAACTTTGTAAGTGAATTAAGCTGAGAATCTGTCTTTTATCATCCCAATTTTGCTTCATTTTTCAAAACAAAATGGAAACTTCTAATTATCTCATTCTAATTACTTCCACCTATGTGAAGGTGTGGGAGATACAAAGAGAGGAAGGCAGATTGGGCCTTTATTTCTTATTAAATTCTATGAGGAAAGAAAGACATGTATTTGTAGAATGCCTTTCACGACCTCAGAACATCACAAAGCGCTTTATAGCCAACAAAATACTTTTGAAGTGTAGTCACTGTTGTAATGTAGGAAACATGGAAGGAGTGTCCTACGTTACAGCACAGGAGACTATTTGGCCCATCATGCCTGTGCCGGCTCTTTGAAAGAGCTGTCCAATCCAGTTAGTCCCACTCCCCCGCTATTTCCCCATATCACTGCATTCTTTCTTTTTCAAGTTCATATATCCAATTTTTGAAATCTTTTATTGAATCTGCTTACACCACCTTTTCGGCAGCGCATTCCAGATCATAAAAAGCCTCTGCAAAAAAAAAAATCTTCTCATCTCCCCTCTGGCTCTTTTGCCAATTACCTTAAATCTGTGTCCTCTGGCTACTGACCCTCCCACCAGAGGAAACAGTTTCACCTTATTTACTCTATCAAAACCATTCATAATTTTCAACACCTCCATTAAATCTCTCCTTAACCTTCTCTGCTCTGAGGAGAACAACCACAGCTTCTCTGGGCTCTCCACATAACTAAAGTCCCTCAACCCTGGTATCATTCTAGTAAATCTCCTCTGCACCCTCTCCAAGGCCGTGACATCCTTCCTAAACTGTGGTGCCTAGAATTGGACACAATACTCCAGCTGAGGGCTAACCAATGATTTATTAAGATTTAACATAACTTTATTGCTTTTCTATTCTCTGCCTCTATTTAGAAAACTAAGAAACCTGTATGCTTTTTACCAACTTGTCCTGTCACCTTATAAGATTTGTGTACATGAACCCCCAGGTCTTTCTGTTCCTGCACCCCCTTTAAAATTATACCATTTAATTTACATTGCCTCTTCTCATTTTTCCTCCCAAAATGTATCACTTCACACTTCTCTGCATTAAAGTTCATCTGACCATTTCACCAGTCTGTCTGTGTTCTCCTGAAATCTGCTATTGTCCTCACTGTTTACTACATTTTGTGTCATCTGCAAACTTTGAAATTGTGACCCCTATACCCACATCCGGGTCATTAATATCAATTCTATTTATATTTCTCTTTATTAAAAAAAAGGTGCATTTTGAAAGCAAATTAACACCTTCTTGTGGAAAATGTGTCAGAGGACAGGAGAGGAAAGGGTGAGGGCATTTATCGCTACAGACCTTTGGCAAAAGCAAGTGGGAGTGGATGGAGGGTTGTGGGTGAGACAAGAACAAATTGGGAAAGCGAAGCAAAAGAAAAGACAAATAAACAGAAAAGCAAAGAGAAAGCTAAGATAGATATTTTCTGACTTACTGGGGTCAAGTTTCGGCCTGAGTTGCTCCTGTTTTTTTTGGAGCAACTGGTTTAGAATGGAGTATCTGAGAAATTGCAATTCTCAGCATTTAGTTTGCTCCAGTTCTAGTCAGTTAGAACAGTTTCAGTTTGGAACAGATTTTTTTTTTCAAAAGGGGGCATGTCCGGCCACTTACGCCCGTTTTGAAAGTTTAGGCAGTGAAAACTAACTTAGAATGGAGTAAGTGTAGATTTTTGTACGCTCAGAAAAACCTTGTCTACACTTAGAAAATCAGGCGTAGGTTATAAATCAGGCGTAGGGAATGGGGGGGTTTAAAGGGAAGTTTACAAACATTAAACACTTCAGTTTTACAAATAAAGAGCCATCATCAATAATAAATGATAAATACATCAATAAATCAATGAATAAATCAATCAAAAAAAGTTTTTTAAAATAAATTTAAAAAAAATCAATATATCATTTTCTACTTACCGACTGCAACACCGGGAGTCCGCCAACAGCGTGCTGGGACGTCCCCGCCGTGTGTCTCTATCTCTCTGTCTGTCTGCGTGTGTCTCTCTCACTCTCTGTCTGTCAGTGTCTGTGTTTCTGACAGCGAGTGGAGAGGGAGGAGTGGAGAGGGAGGAGTGGAGTGGAGAGGAGGGGGGTGGAGTGGAGAGGAGGGGGGTGGAGTGGAGAGGAGGGGGGTGGAGTGGAGAGGAGGGGGGTGGAGTGGAGAGGAGGGGGGTGGAGTGGAGAGGAGGGGGGTGGAGTGGAGAGGAGGGGGGTGGAGTGGAGAGGAGGGGGGTGGAGTGGAGAGGAGGGGGGGTGGAGTGGAGAGGAGGGGGTGGAGTGGAGAGGAGGGGGGTGGAGTGGAGAGGAGGGGGGTGGAGTGGAGAGGAGGGGGGTGGAGTGGAGAGGAGGGGGGTGAGTGGAGAGGAGGGGGGTGGAGTGGAGAGGAGGGGGGTGGAGTGGAGAGGAGGGGGGTGGAGTGGAGAGGAGGGGGGTGGAGTGGAGAGGAGGGGTGGAGAGGGAGAGGGGGGTGGAGTGGAGAGGAGGGGGGTGGAGTGGAGAGGAGGGGGGTGGAGTGGAGAGGAGGGGGGTGGAGTGGAGAGGAGGGGGGTGGAGTGGAGAGGAGGGGGGTGGAGTGGAGAGGAGGGGGGTGGAGAGGAGGAGGGGAGTGGAGAGGAGGAGGGGGTGGAGAGGGAGGAGGGGGGTGGAGAGGGAGGAGGGGGGTGGAGAGGGAGGAGGGGGGTGGAGAGGGAGGAGGGGGGTGGAGAGGGAGGAGGGGGGTGGAGAGGGAGGAGGGGGGTGGAGAGGGAGGAGGGGGTGGAGAGGGAGGAGGGGGGTGGAGAGGGAGGAGGGGGGTGGAGAGGGAGGAGGGGGGTGGAGAGGGAGGAGGGGGGTGGAGAGGGAGGAGGGGGGTGGAGAGGGAGGAGGGGGTGGGAGAGGGAGGAGGGGGGTGGAGAGGGAGGAGGGGGGTGGAGAGGGAGGAGGGGGGTGGAGAGGGAGGAGGGGGTGGAGAGGGAGGAGGGG
>NC_091983.1:33122909-33184712 GCF_044704955.1 Pristiophorus japonicus
TAAGGCACCAAACCTCAAAAATGAAGGAAATTATAGCCAAATTACCAAATATTAAAGAAGTAAAAGCTTCAGTACTTGCCCCGATTAGTTCTGCTGAGGCTAAACTCCAAACTGTACTGGCTATTTTCAATCCACTGATCTCTTGCTGCTCAAGGCGGTTCTTTCACTACAAATGTGTAGTCCTTCAATTTTCACATTTGCCTAACTACCACAGGAAAAGTCAGGAGAGAACGGCTACACAGCACTTTCGTAATCAATTAATTAACCTGTTATTGCACCAGACAGGTTTAATCAGTTCCTGGTATTCATCAGCTAAAATTATGTTAATTAAGGTCAAACTACGCTTTCACTATCAGAGGTACCGTCTTTAGGATGGGACATTAAACTGATGCTCTGTCTGTCCTCGCAGGTGGATATAAAAGATATCATCACACAATTTGAAAAGCAGAGGATTTCCCTCATTTATCCCTCAACCAACATCACTAAAATAGATTATCTGGTCATTATCTAATTTGTGGAGTTTGCGGTGTGCAATTTGGCTTCCACATTGCTACACTTCAAAAGTGCTTAATTTTCTGTGAAATAATTCCTGTCCTGTGGTTATGAAAGATGATAATATTAATGCAACTTCCTTCTTTCTTAAATGCCACATTGTACTGACTTTCATGTTCCACTGGTCCCTCACTGCTCTACTATGAGGGCAAAACAATGCAAATGGGCACAATGATTAATCCATAACAAAACATGGCAAAGTGTTAATTAAAATCCAGTTTGATGAAAATAATGCTTTTCCCCAATCTGTTGAGGAGCTTAAACAGATTAATGTTATTTTTCACCCGTCACTGGATTTGCCCCAAACTATAAACCGAGTCGATGGCAATGCAGGTGGCATTGCTCCTATAGAATTTACCTCCTTGAATTTTAAGCAACCACCAGGAAGGTAAATGGTCACAAAATATCTCAACTCATCAAGTTATTTCCTTTGCGACTTCCCCAGAAGACTGTCAATGCATCGTGTGGGAAACCCCAGGAAGGAAACTCACCATTTCTATAACTCACCATCAACGCTCTAATGTGCTGCACCACTGGACTAACACAAGAACTTGTTAAAATAAATACAATTGAAACTAAATTTTAGAAGTTTGGGGATCATGACCAACAACAAACATGTATTTTTTTGAAACTGAAAATTCAGTTATCATAAAAGCTCCTCTATTGTATTGACATTTTTCATTTATAAGCAGGTTAATCACATCCTGGTTTCTGGACTACATCACGGTTATTCTCATAACCTTAGAAACATAGAAAATAGGTGCAGGAGTAGGCCATTCCATCTTTCAAGCCTGCACCACCATTCAATATAATCATGCAACTTCAGTACCCCATTTCTGCTTTCTCCCCATACCCCTTGATCCTTTTAGCCATAAGGGCCACATCTAACTCCCTTTTGAATATATCTAACGAAATGGGCTCAACAACTTTCTGTGGTCGAGAATTCCACAGGTTCACAATTCTCTGGGTGAAGAAGAACAACCTTGTGTGTGTTCTACTGTGTCTGCATATAACCCCATAGCACAAACATTAAGTACAGTATTTTATTGACAAACCCTTTGTAATTCATGGCGTTAATGATTCACATTTCCATGACTGTTCTCCGGCTGTTGCAGAGAGCAGAATATAAAGAGCGAGAGGAGAGTTGTTTACACTTCGTGACACCGAACACAGGGTCAGTGCACCTGTATGAAGAAAAATTACACTGCACTATAGAAATACAGGAGATCCTCCAGGTGTCACCCGATTTGTGAAATATACTATAGGAAGAAGGTATGCCTTTTCTTAAAAGAAAACCATAAGGAGACACTGGAATGCCCCAACCATAAGAACCACATGTCAAAACAACTGTTTGTTTTGACAACAAATCTGAACGGCACAAAGTCACCTCTTCAGGGGATTGAGAGTCTTGATCCATTACACAAGAACAGTAGGCCATTTAAGCGTCTCGAGCCTTTTCCACCTTGTAATTATATTATGGCTGATTTGTACCTCAATCTCATTTACCCGTCTTTGTTCCAGATCCCTTGATACCCTTATGGAACAAAAATCTGTCGATCTGTTTGAAAACTTTCAATTGAACTAGCATTCAAAGCCTTTTAGAGAGTGTGTTCTGGATTTCCACTACCCTTTGTATGGAGAAATGTTTCCTGATTTCACTCCTAAATGGCCTAGCTTTAATTTTAAGATTGTGCACTCTTGTTCGAGCTGCACTCACCAGAGGAAATAGTTTTTCTCTATCTGCCCAATGGAATCCCTTAATAATTTTAAAGACCTCAATTAAATCACCTGTTAACTTTATAAACACAAGGGAATACATGGCAAGTATATGCAACCTTAATTTCCCTTTAAGCCCTGGAATCATTCTGGCACATCTATGTTGTACCCATACCAAGGCCATTATATCTTTCCTTAGGTTTGATGCCAAAATTTGAATGCAGTACTCCAGACGGAGTCTGACCAAGGCTCTGTACAACTAAAGCATCACTTCCTCACTTATGAATTCCAAATCCCTTGCAATAAAGGCTAACATCCCATTAGCATTTTTGATTACTTTATGCACCTGTACACTCACTTTTAGTGTTCTGTGTATCAGTCACATCTATGAGCTCTTCATAGGACCACCTTATTTGTATTATGTCTGCATTAATTGGCAGTTGCCACGAATGATACAGGGTACAGGCAAAAGGCTTCTCCACTTTCTTCAGAAATTTTCTCCAATTAAATATTGGGAAGATTGAAGCCATTATCTTTGGTCCCCACCACAAACTGCGTTCCCTAACCACTGACTCCATTCCTCTCCCTAGCATCAATCTGAGGGTGAACAAGACTGTTCGCAACCTAGGTGTCATATTTGACCCTGAAATTAGTTTCCATCCACATATCCGCAGCATAACTAAACCCACCTTTTTCCACCTTCGTAACATTGCCCGCCTCAGCTTTTCTGCTGCTGAAACCCTCTTTCATACCTTTGTTACCTCTAGACTTGACGACTCCAACTCATTCCTGGCTGGCCTTCCACATTCCACACTAGGTAAACTTGAAGTCATCCAAAACTCAGCAGCCTGTGTACTAACCCGCACCAAATCAAGATCACCTATCACCCCTGTGCTTTCTGATCAACAATGGCTTCCAGTTAAACAACGTCTTGATTTCAAAATTCTCATCCTTGTTTACAAATCATTTCTGGACTTGCCCTTCCCTATCTCTAATCTTTTTCAGCCTCACAATCCCACAAGATGTCTGCGCTCATCAAATTCTGGCCTCTTGAACATCCCTCATTGGTGAGGCCACACCTGGAGTATTGTGTACAGTTTTGGTCTCCTAACCTGAGGAAGGACATTCTTGCTATTGAGGGAGTGCAGCGAAGGTTCACCAGACTGATTCCCGGGATGGCGGGACTGATCTATCAAGAAAGACTGGATCAACTGGGCTTGTATTCACTGGAGTTCAGAAGAATGAGAGGGGACCTCATAGAAACATATAAAATTCTGACGGGGTTAGACAGGTTAGATGCAGGAAGAATGTTCCCAATGTTGGGGAAGTCCAGAACCAGGGGTCACAGTCTAAGGATAAGGGGTAAGCCATTTAGGACCGAGATGCGGAGGAACTTCTTCACCCAGAGAGTGGTGAACCTGTGGAATTCTCTACCACAGAAAGTTGTTGAGGCCAATTCACTAAATATATTCAAAAAGGAGTTAGATGAGGTCCTTACTGCTAGGGGGATCAAGGGGTATGGCGAGAAAGCAGGAATGGGGTACTGAAGTTGAATGTTCAGCCATGAACTCATTGAATGGCGGTGCAGGCTAGAAGGGCCGAATGGCCTACTCCTGCACCTATTTTCTATGTTTCTATGTCTATGTTTCTATAACTGCTCAACCATCGGTGGACGTGCCTTCAGCTGCCTGGACTCTAAACTCTGGAACTCCCTCCCTAAACCTCCATGCCTCTCTACCTCTCTTTCCTCCTTTAAGACACTCGTTAAAACCTACCTTTTTAAACAAGCTTTTGATCATCTGCCTTAATTTCTTCTGTGGCTCTGTGTCAAATTTATCTGTTTGTAACACTGTTTGTTGTGAAGCGCCTTGGGACGTTTTACTATGTTAATGGCACATTATAATAAAAGTTATTATCTTCACTGACTGTGCTACCACATTCCACACATCAGCATTAGCTACACTAATTCAACTGCTGTCGAGTACAACCATTACTGATCTTTCTCTAGATCTGTGTGTCTGTATACATTTCATTGACTAGTATCCACACCCACATCAGATCTGTAGCTTTTTTTCTCACTTTAGCCCAATCATCAGCCTGGTTCAGGGACAGCAAGTTTAGTCTGATTGTCTTCTCTGTTTCACTGGGTCTGGAAGAAGGATCAATGAGCAGCATGAATGTGTCAGTGTCCTCGGAAAGGTAATCACAGTGCTGGGATATTTTAAGTGTAATAAAATGTTATTAATGTACAAAGTCAGAGGATTAGATACTGGGGTTGTTAAAAATATTACATTTTAAAATTGTTTTTTGTTGTTCTGAAGAACAGTAGCTGAATTCAGGTCTTTATTTAGGATTTACAAAATTTGGAAAGTAATCAACTACATCACCAGGCATTCTGGCATGTTGCAAGTCATTACACAATGTAGATGACTTTATAAAATATCTGTGCATACCACACGGCCATTATCTTGCACCAAAAAACACCTTTGGGCAAGCTAGGCATTTAGATAAGTATGTTGTTTTATCAAAAGGGAGGTGCTCAAAGTGTTCCTCTATGCAGGCTAAAGCAAAATTCCTTTTCTAAACAGTTGAGTAAAAAAATCTTTAACTTTTTCTCGAAATTTTTAGGACTGCTGCTTTGTTTTGTTACAGCGTGTGTTTTGAGTGGACTGTCCTCAAGTTACTAAAATATAAACCGGCTGGCAACGTTTTTAAATTGAAGCTTGGTTTTCACATTTATATATTGGAAGCAGTAATTCAGCTGCTGGCTAATACTACCATTACTGATCTCTCACTCTCGATCTATATATATATATTTCATTGACAGGTATCCACACCTTCATCACATCTGCAGCTTTTTCTTCATTTTTACCCAATCGGCAGGTTAATCACAAACTGGTTCCTGGACAACATAAAATGTGCGCTGTTGGCAAATGAACCATCGGAACTCCCAGGCCCTGATCTCCCTTCTCCTGCACCGCCCAAGTTCGCTTTTTCAACTTGGCAAAATGTGCCAATCCTGTAGACACACATCTAAATGTGGCTGGCTCGACAACTGCAAATTACCTGGTGTAGGCCAGAAACGCTCTAACTGTTGCCTAATGCCCTAAATGTATATTAAAAAACATGAGAGGTTAATGAGATACTAATCCTGGATTATCAAATTAAAGGTGCATTTATTTAGACGTTTCCCCTTTTTTGTTTGATCCTCGATCTTATTTGTTTTAAATCCACTAGTCTGCAGCCTTCTTTCCAAACTGTGTTTACAGGTCCTGTGCTGTGAGGATCACCTTGCCTCCAGTCATGGCTACACGGCACAGCCAAGCTGGACACTGCAGTGTCAACTACAGGAATAGAAAACAATACCCGCTGCAAAAACGTTACCATGCTTTCAGCTGCCTGCCGACTTCCAGCACGGACACGGGTGAGGAAAAACAATCAAGTGGTTATTGCAGTTCGCGGTCAGAAAAGCGAACGACACAGTCCAAAAAATTACGCGCTCTCCAAACAGCCGCCATTTCGAAAGTAACGACCTCGGCGGCCCGACCGAACCGGTGAGTCACCGCGGAGCGCCGACTGGAGCCAGTACGGAAAGCCGGAGGAGCGCACGTACACGTACAACACAAACTCCCATCGCGGCGGCCGTTACACACACACACACACACGCCAGCGCGCGCGCGCGCGCGTCCACTCCCCCATTCAAACGGGCGAGCGCACGCGCAGCCCGATTGAACCGTGCTTCATGCACGCGCAGGTGTCAGTTGAATGGGAGGGGCGGGACGCGCGCGCACAGTTTACATGTGCCCCGCGCACGCGCCGCTTTTAAACCTGCATCGCGCGCGTGCATCACCGCCCCTCCCATTCAACTGACGTCACGCACGCACCGCGGCGACGGCCGGTAGAGGGATTTGAGGGACGTTCATGGCGAGGGAGGGGCTCGGTCTCCCGGGGACAAAAAAAAACATCTGTGCTGCTTCGGAGCTGCCTGGCAGCCATGTTGGGCCGGAGTGAAGTGATGGGGGGAAGTTTTGGCATGTGATGTGTTTATTTCCTTCACCGTTTGAATAAATATTTCTTTTCAAAAAAATATACAATAAAGAAGCGGCTTGTGCCAAATCGGTTGGTGGCTCCGGGCTCCCAGAAAGCGGTAAGGCTGACTTTAGATTCTCTCTCTCTCTCTCCCTCTCTGGGGCAGGCTGGGCGCCCCACCGGCTTGGTCTGTGTCTTTCCTCAAATCGATTTCTTTGTTGTCAAACTTGTACTTTGGCGGCCGTTGTCAACTTGGCATGGAAGCAGCTTAAGCGGCAAGTTAATGCGCCAGCGACTTCGTCCACCGCTTCAACTCGTGTCAAGTCCTTTTTTTAAATTATTAACGAGGGCACTTGAGTTCTTGCAGCTGGTGTTCCTGGCTGCAGTTCTGCTGTGGTCCTGCCTGTCACTGTGGGGAAATGTCCAATACTGTTGAATTTACAATTTTATTTTGCTCTGTAGCTTTTCAAAAGTTGTTTTCTCCCCCCCCCCCCCCCCCCCCCCCCCGTTTTTGTGTTTCGAGTTTTTATTTTGAATGCACTCCAAAGGAGTAAAAATTCGAAATCTGAAGACAAAATAGAAAATGCAAGAATAATGGACTTGGTACCTGAAAAGAGAAGCGACCTTGCGGAAGTAGCTCCTTCACCTGTAGTCCCGTTCTACATGGTGAAAATCATTGTCTCAAAATCTTGACTTCTCTGTTACATCTCATGACCTCAAATAAATAACTTGCCTTTGTATAGCATCTTTCACGACTTCAGGACGTCCCAAAGCAGTTTACAGCCAATGAAGTACATTTGAGGCGTAGTCATTGTTGTAATGTCGGAAGCTATAGCAGCCAAGCTCCTCCACGGCAATAAATTGAATGCAGGGTTGAGGGATGAATTTTGACAGAGGAAGAAATCTCTAGCTCTTTAAATGGTGTCATGGATCCCTCATTTTACATCCAAGAAGACAGATGGGACCTTAATCCTCCACAATCATCGGCTCAATCTGAACGATACAGGCTGCGTCCTCATCTGCATTCCCATCCACGTTCCCTTTCCAAGCACTGCTGGTCCCCAGCAAGTTGACTTCAGAATTCCCATTTTTGCTTTAAAATCCCTCAATTGCCTTACCCCATCTTACCTTGATGATTTCCTGCTTTATTTCCCTGTTGCGATCCTTCACGCCTTCCAACAATGGGTTTTTCTTTTGTCCTTTATTAATTCATAATTGGTGGCCAAGCATTTAGCTACTTTGTAATTCTCCACTTTCCTGCCTCCCTCCCTACTTTTAAAACTTTCTGAAAACCTTCCTCTTTAACAGTGCCCTCTAACCCTCTGCTTTGACATGTCTTTTTCCATATGAAAAATGTTGCAAATCAACCAATTCTGTCATGTGCTGCAGCTTGTGAATTATTTGTCATGGATTTTTAAATAATAAAATCCCTGGGCACTGCACGCTACATTTTTTTAATAATTGTCTTTTGAACGTTTACTTAAAGTTAAAGAAATTTGTTATGAATGGAATTATGTCTGGGGAGCGGTATGGAAGACCTAAAGGGCCCAAATTTGGCCCTCCTGTTTTTTAGGCGCACTCACGTGAGATGCGCCGACTTCCTACGATCCAAACGGCACCAAAAAGATGTCCCGGGGTTCTGGCCCCTCTGCCGACTCTCCCAGGGCTTGGCGTGGCGAGTCCATTGGGGGGGGCGGAGCTAGGGCCCTGTACCTAAGAGTGCCGGCAGTTGTCCGCATGCGCAGTCGAGCGTTCGCACATGTGCAGTAGCTCCTCCCATGATTGTGATGATGCGTGCCGGCCGCTGCCTTCCCGTGCTGAGGGCTACAAGAAACAGGTTGGTGTGGGGAGACTTTTGATCGGGTGGGGGGGTGGGGGGAAGAGAGTTTTGATCCAAGAGAGAGGAGAGTTTTGATGGGGAGGGTGGGTGGAGGGGGGGAGGGAGAAGATAGGATTTTGATTGGGGAGTGGGGGAAAAGTAGAGTTTTGATTCTGGCGGGGAGGAGAGGGAGGGATGGAGTGGGAGGGTGTGATAACTGTGTAGCCAGTAATTTTAATGACCCTACTCAAAACTTTCCTTAATCCTGTTGATGAAAATACTTTCCTATGAGCAGGAGGTACTTCTATTTTTTTATTTGGATATTTTGAAAAAATTATGTAAATATGTTTTGTCTCTTTAATATTATTTTTGTTGTTTAATGCTTCTGTTGCATAGTAAATTAACTTTGCGAAGTTTGTCAGTCCTGGATAGCTGTTTGATCCTATTCACATTCTTTAGTCAAGTCATTAAGTACCTACTGCACTGATTTCTTAACTCTCCGCAAGGGTTTTCTGTGCGGCCACATACGCTGGCCTAAGTTAGTTTGGAGCAGCTATTAGCTGTCCAAACTGGCTTAAATGGCCAAAATGGGCGTAGGTGGCTGGTAACGCCCCCTTTTGGAAAAAAAAACTAAACTTAAAAAAAAAAATCCTAACTAACTCACTTACACTGGTGCAAATTAAATGTGCAGAATGGGGATTTTTAAGATACTCCAGAAAAATCAAATTGTTCCAAAATAAACGGAGCAACTCCTGGGCAAATCTGGGCCCATTGAAACAGGAAATGATCATAATGTGCGCACACATTTAAATTTTGTATTTCATATCTGTTCTTGTGTAAGTATGTAACATTTTCTATGACTTGTAGAGGAAATGTCTGTATTTATCCATGCAGGTCATTTGAACCAATTATACTTTCGTTCAAAGTTGTGTTCCTCACTAATTGATCCCTTATGAGTCATCTGACTCTTTTGGGAAATTAACTTTATTTAATGATGACTGTAGTTGTGAAATTGTAGTTTGTCAAGACTACATATATTCACTTACCTAAGGCAGGTGTAATGGGCGTCTTTTTTTAAAAAAAAGCCTTTTATGTCTGTCCGAATGTAAACATCAGTATTCAAACAAACCAAAGGTTACCTAGCAGCCAGTTGTTTTACTGCTTTTGTATGTTAGTACACATTACCTGTTACAGAACCAGTAAACAGTGCTGGTTGTTTTAAATAGCCCATTTGTATAAATCAAAAAACAAATTGATTGACAATGCCTGAATTGACAGTGTGAAATGTTGAGCATGTTACATTTATAATTATAATGGAGATATCCCATGGTGTCTAGTAATTATAAAGTAGATGTTTTGGAAAACACCATATTAAGTAAAATTTTATTCAAGTTTCATTTCAAAAAAGAAATCCTAACATTGTCACCAGGCTTATTTAACGTATTGTTACCCCATGCTAAAGACAAAATGGTCTCAGCCAGCACTCCATTGTTACATCATATCCTTGTGTTGCTATTCATTAATTAACCTTACCAGTGTATACCAGTGACAACAGTACTGCACAGTAGCATTACATTACTCCATGCTCTTTCTAGATTCCATACAATCAAGTGGTCACTTCAAAAATGTCACATGCTCACCATTATGCTTTATTGAAATCCTTGCATCACCACTGTTTAACTACTGTATTACATTTACTTGGTACATACATTTCAAGCTTTCAGTGAATGAGCAGAATCTCCAAGCATACTCAAGAGCCACTTTGTTTTCTAATGGTATATTTTAGCAAGTTGTGTAAATATTTTTGTGTAGCTCCAAATTCCCCTGTCATCAGCAATATTACATTGCCTGGGGGGAAAAATCCTTCTCTCGACCTACAAAGCCCTATTGAGGTATGCAAAAGCCAGTGGAAATATCTAAATGTCCAAGTTTGGATTTGTTCAGAAAAGATTTTGGACATAAAATAGCCCTCCAAAACCTTAAGGATTGCATTAACGTGGTGAGATGAGCAAAGAGGAATTTGGAAATGAGGATAAGTACAAATGCCAAACACAATAGAAATACTGTAACATCAAAACATTAGAAGTGGTAAGAACCCTGACAGTTGGCAATAGGGCCAAAATTGTGGATGAACGTAAAATAGTTCATGTACTCTCTATTTTCTCCAAGTATTCAGTAGGGCAGACACTAGTAATGTCCATCACAATTGGAGATAAGCCAAGCAGAATTAATGACTGACATCATTTGAGATGGAGGTCCTAGACAAGCTTAAAGGATTCAAAATAAACCAATCTCTGTGATAGATGTACTTAGCTTAGTGTACTAAAGATGCTTTTACAATGCAGGAGTGTAGCAGGAGGCAAACATCTAATTCTCCCTCAATCAGCTGTATTATATAGTGGAAAGGAGCTAAGATTCTGGGAACGAATTGAATCTTAGACCCATACAAATGTAGGTGTGCAAATGTTTTATTAAATCAAGAGAGCTGACTTATCTGAAGTAAACGTGGGAAGCCAATCTCTTTGTTATCTGGGTCTCTGGATTAGTCCAACAGTGCTATAAAACTGAGTTCCTAACTCTCAGCCCAAGAGCAGGAGAATGCCTTACAGAATTTGCTCTGCCAGATCAGTATCCAGGAATAAATGCAAACATATAATCACCTTAACGGAAAACCAAGTTTGAAATTTGAGGGGTGCTGACACTTACTATGAAGATGTCATTGAATGCTGGAGCAGTTCCACTGAATTAGAAATGAGTTAATGTGGTACCATTTATTAAAAAAAAATGAAATAGCAACTACAGACCTGTTAGACTTGCATCAACTCTAAATAAAATGATGTTGATTTATCAAAAGTTGAGCTTGACAGTTTGATAATAACTTGCTGACATCTGTAATGTGCCTTCAGAAGGAGAAAATCCTGCCTGATCAACTTCCTTGATTTTGTTTTGAGAAAGTGACATTCAAAGTAGACTACTGAAAGGTTTACAACAGTGGGCCAAAAATTGCTGTGGCAGGCCAATGACCGTGCCCGCTGTTAGTTCGAAGTGCCCTTGCCCATTTAATGTCAACGATGTTTTATTCTGCAAGTTGCTGGAAGTGTGTGATGGAAACGGCGCAGCGCCCTCTACAGGGAACCTGGGATCTGAGTGAACAGGACAAGCAACTGTGTACTCATTAACCAATCAGATTGAAGGATTCTGAAAGCAATAGCCCAAAGACTGACAAGGAAGTGTAATTTAAAATGGTGTAAGGTCAAATCAAGTGCAGAAAGAGAAATAGAAATAGAGAGAGAGTGAAAGAAAGATTGGATTGAGAGAGAAAAAAAGAGGGAAAGATAATGGTTTTTGAAAAACTTTTAAATTTAATAAAAACTGCAACAATTAAAACTTGAAGAAATGGGACTGCAGACTTGTACTTGTCAATTTTCAGTGCCAGAGATGTTAACTGGCAGTAGTTAACACTTACCTCGTAGTTAAAAAGGTACTTTAAATTGAAACATAGAAAATAGGAGCAGTAGTAGGCCATTCAGCCCTTCAAGTTTGCACCACCATTCAATATGATCATGGCTGATCCTCTATCTCAACACCATATTCCTGCTTTTTCCCCATACTCCTTGATGCCTTTTGTTTCTAGAAATCTATCTATCTCCCTATTAAATATATTCAGTGACTTGGCCTCCACAGCCTTCTGTGGTAGAGAATTCCACAGGTTCACCACCCTCTTAGTGAAAAGTTCTCGGTCCTAAATTTCCTACCCCGTATCCTGAGACTGTGACTCCTTGTTCTCGACTTCCCAGCCAGGGGAAACATCCTCCTCGCATCCAGTCTATCCAACCCAGTCAGAATTTTATACGTTTCAATGAGATCCCCGTTCATTCTTCTAAACTCTAGTGAATACAGGCCGAGTCAACCCAATCTCTCCTCATACGACAGTCCTGCCATCCCATCTCCACTGCACTCCCTCTATGGCAAGTATATCCTTTTTTTAGGTAAGGTGACCAAAACTGCACACAATACTCCAGGTGCAGTCTCACCCAGGTCCCTCTGTACATCGACATTTAAATAATATTTTGTCCTTATGTTTTTCTTACCAAAGTGGATAACTTCACATTTATCCACGTTATACTGCATCTGCCATGTGCTTGCCCACTCACTCAACCGATCTAAGTCGCCTTGCAGCCTCTTTGCATCCTCCTCACAGTCCCGCCTAGTTTTGTGTCGTCAGTAAACTTGGAAATATTACATTTGGTGCCCTCATCCAAATCATTTATTTAATATATTATATATATTTTGTGAATAGCTGGGGCCCAAGCATCCCTGTGGTACACCATTAGTCACTGCCTGCCACCCTGAAAAAGACCCGTTTATTCCTACTCTCTGTTTCCTGACAGTTAACCAATTTTCAGTCCATGTCAATACATTACCCCCAATCCTATGTGCTTTAATTTTGCACGCTAACTTCTTATGTGGAACTTTATCAAAGGCCTTAGTTTTGACTTATTTTTCTACTTCATATCTATCCTGCAAGTAAGTACAGGATCTTCATGCCACTCAATGTATTTCAAAGGGAAGCCAGACATCGAGATGCTGGTTGCACAAAGCTAGTGGTGGAGTGGAGCATCTCCGACATCAGCTTTTCGATTTCCGCGTTTAATCACGCATCAGCCCTCACCTGAAGTTGCTATGGCATTTACACATAAATAACGGCGAGCACTATTGGCCTCACCATTATTTTGACAGTTTTGGGGAAATTGAGTACGCTGTCCAGTTTTGGTCACCAATACACAAGGGGGGCATTCAAGTCTCATGAGTATGAAGAACAGCCACAAAGCTGATTCATATCTAATGAAAGGCTAGAAAAGCTTGGACTCTTTGTGTTGAAAGTTGCGATTTAAAGGGTCCTCATTGAGGTGTAGGAAGATGGTAAATGGTTGAGAATAGTAAATCCATAATGCTATTTTAGATTAAACCATGACCATAAGACAAGGGCTCACTTGTTCAAACAAGCCAAAGACAGTGTTCAAACAAGCCAAAGACAGTTAGGACTGGTGTTGGGATTCTTTGCACAAAAAGTGGTCAAGATGTGAAGTAGGCTTTCAGGTAGGGTAGCGGAGGCAACACTTCCTAGAATCATTCATTTTTGAAAGAATTGGCGTGCTGTGTTTGAAGGAGAGAATGGATTGCCTGAAATGGCTGAATAGCTTTCCTCAGCCAAATTGAATTTGAATGACATCCAGAACTAAATATGGTGCATGCATTTTATGACATGAATACAGAATTTGTGCCTCCTTTCTTCACTGGCAACAGTTGTGTGCTTATTCTCTGAACACTGAAAATTCCCAACAGCTGTGCGCTTATTCTCACATTTCGGAAATGCCAGCTGTAGCTATGATAATTCTCAGCATTCATGCTCTGGGAGCACCAAAAATATGAGAGATATTTTGGTAGTATGACCTCACTCAATGGACTGTTCTTCGCATGTGGTAGATAATGAGCATCAAAGATCACCAATGCAATTCAAAATTTTGCTCTTGCACATTTATTTTAAATACTTTTTTTATCTATAGTATTCAAAAGTGACATGCCAGTACTGTTTAATTGTTGGATACTGCGCAACATGTTTGTGAATACTACACTTTGTTTGATAATTGAAGAATACCTGTCGAACTTGTACAGTTATTCAGGGAGTAAAATTTACATTCAGCAACATAACTTGCACTATCCTGCAGTTTGAACATTCCAGCTGTATCTAATTTCTGGAGCAATAATTTTGCTACTGTTTAGAATATCATTATCATAGGCAGTCACTCAAAATCGAGGATAACTTGCTTCCACTCAAAGTGAGTTCCCAGGTGACTGCAGTCCAATACGGTAATTACAGTCTCTGTCACAGTTGGGACAGACAGCAGTTGAAGGGAAGGGTGGGTGGGTAAGTCTGGTTTTCCGAACGCTTCTTCCGCTGTCTGTGTTTGGTTTCTGCATGCTCTCGGCAATGAAACTTGAGGTGCTTAGCACCCTCCCAGATGCTCTTCCTCCACTTAGGGCGGTCTTGGGCCAGGGATTCCCAGGTTCCAGTGGGAATGTTGCACTTTATCCAGGAGGCTTTGAAGATGTCCTTAAAATGTTTCCTCTGCTCACCTGGGGCTCGTTTGCCATGTAGGAGTTCCAAGTAGAGCGTTGCTTTGGGAGTCTCGTGTCGGGCATGCAGATGACGTGGCCCGTCCAACGGAACTGGTCGAGTGTGGTCAGTGCTTCGATGCTGGGGATGTTTGCCTGATCAAGAACACTGATGTTGGTGCGTCTATCCTCCCAGTGGATTTGCAGGATCTTGTGGAGGCAGCGCTGGTGGTACTTCTCCAGCGCTTTGAGGTGTCAACTGTATTTGGTCCACATCTCTGAGCCATACAGGAGGGTGGGTATCACAACTGCCCTGCAGACCATAAGCTTGGTGCCAAGCAAAACCTCAGTCCTGCACGAGGTTGAACAGGCCATCTGTCAGCTCAAGAACAATAAGTAATCAGGAGCAAATGGAATCCCCGCCGAGGCACTAAAGTATGGCGGAGATATCCTATTGGCACAAATACATGACGTCATCTCTCTTATCTAGAAGGAGATCTCCGAGATGCTGTAATCGTGACCATCTTCAAAAAGTCTGACTGCGGCAACTACAGAGGAATCTCCCTGCTGTCAGCCACTGGGAAAGTCATTGCTAGAATCCTCCTCAACCGTCTTCTTCCTGTGGCTGAAGAGCTTCTCCCAGAGTCACTGTTTAGAATAGGTGATATACGGATTGCCATTTTCCCCAAACCATTAATAAATGTTTATTTAGCATGACTGCTATCCTTAAGAAATGAGCACTTTTTCACAATTTACTACACAACGTACTTTGTAGTGGTTTTATGGGTAATGGGTGAATGGGACCTAGTATGGGATAAGAGATGGGTGGCAGAATTCTGAATAAGTTGGACTTTGCTTAGAGTGGAGGCCAGCAAGAAGAATGCAGGAGAAGTCGACCATCAAGGCAAACACGACTCGGGTAAAGATTTGAACATTGGTGGAGATAAAGTAGAGAATTTAATTTAATGTTCTAGTCATGTAACATGTATTTGTAACTCATATATAAATTGATCTGTAGATGATTTACCAGCTGTTGGTAGATCTTGCCCGTTGTGATTAAGGGTCATTGACCTGAAACATTGGGCCTAAGTTTCGAGCCGCGCCTAGAATGGCGCAGTCCCGACCTGGACGCCCATTTTTCGCGCCACAAAGTGCGCCTAAAAAAACCCTCTAGATTCTCCAGCTCCCTGCAGGTCGTTTGCAGCTCGGCGCAGCGCAGCAAGAGCAGTAGGGGGCGAAGCCAGGTCCCTGTGCTGAAAACAGTGCCAGGACCTCTGCACATGCGCGCTACAGTGGGCGCGCATGTGCAGTAGCTCCAGGCGCCTAAAACTGTGTGGGAGGGGCCGAAGCATGCAGCCCCTAGCCCTGGCCGAAAGG
This sequence comes from Pristiophorus japonicus, assembly GCF_044704955.1. Taxonomy (NCBI): domain Eukaryota; kingdom Metazoa; phylum Chordata; class Chondrichthyes; family Pristiophoridae; genus Pristiophorus; species Pristiophorus japonicus. The sequence goes on from NC_091983.1 coordinate 33,138,520, forward strand.
CCTCACTGGGGCTGTGTGAATAAGGCTCCTCCCACGGCCAGCTCCTACTTCCTCCCGCCTCCGGACCGGACCTGACACCGATACCGACTCCCGCTTCCCCACGCCCCTGGACCGACCCGACTCCCGCTTGCCCCCAGATCCAAGCCCCCGGATCCGACACAGACACCGACCCGCTTCCCCACCCCCCGCCCCCGGACTGGATCCAACCTGACCTCCCTACCCCCGACCTGACCTCCCTCTCCCTCCCTCCCCCCGAACCAATCCAACCGACATCCCCCCCCCCCCCCCCCCCCCAACCCGCACTCCCCACGACCTGACCCAACGCCACCTACCTGTAAATCTGGTGTTGGGGACGGGCCCAGCCCGAAGTCTCGGGCCCGGCCCGTTCAGCCTCCCTCCCCCTTCTCCTTTCTACCCCCCCCCCCCCCAAATCTCCTTTCCTTCCCCCCCCCAAATCTCCTTTCCTTCCCCCCCCCAATCTCCTTTCCTTCCCCCCCCCAATCTCCTTTCCTTCCCCCCCCCCAATCTCCTTTCCTTCCCCCCCCCAATCTCCTTTCCTTCCCCCCCAATCTCCTTTCCTTCCCCCCCCAATCTCCTTTCCTTCCCCCCCCAATCTCCTTTCCTTCCCCCCCCAATCTCCTTTCCTTCCCCCCCCAATCTCCTTTCCTTCCCCCCCAATCTCCTTTCCTTCCCCCCCCAATCTCCTTTCCTTCCCCCCCCAATCTCCTTTCCTTCCCCCCCCAATCTCCTTTCCTTCCCCCCCCAATCTCCTTTCCTTCCCCCCCCCCAATCTCCTTTCCTCCCCCCCCCAATCTCCTTTCCTTCCCCCCCCGCAATCTCCTTTCCTCCCCCCCCCCCCCAATCTCCTTTCCTTCCCCCCCCCCCCAATCTCCTTTCCTTCCCCCCCCCCCAATCTCCTTTCCTTTCCCCCCCCAATCTCCTTTCCTTTCCCCCCCCAATCTCCTTTCCTTTCCCCCCCCAATCTCCTTTCCTTTCCCCCCCCAATCTCCTTTCCTTCCCCCCCCAATCTCCTTTCCTTCCCCCCCCCCAATCTCCTTTCCTTCCCCCCCCCCAATCTCCTTTCCTTCCCCCCCCCCAATCTCCTTTCCTCCCCCCCCCAATCTCCTTTCCTTCCCCCCCCCCCAATCTCCTTTCCTTCCCCCCCCCCCCAATCTCCTTTCCTCCCCCCCCCCCAATCTCCTTTCCTCCCCCCCCCCAATCTCCTTTCCTCCCCCCCCCAATCTCCTTTCCTCCCCCCCCCAATCTCCTTTCCTCCCCCCCCCAATCTCCTTTCCTCCCCCCCCCAATCTCCTTTCCTCCCCCCCCCAATCTCCTTTCCTCCCCCCCCCCAATCTCCTTTCCTCCCCCCCCCAATCTCCTTTCCTCCCCCCCCCCCAATCTTTCCTTCCCCCCCCCCAATCTTTCCTTCCCCCCCCCCCAATCTTTCCTTCCCCCCCCCCCAATCTTTCCTTCCCCCCCCGCCAATCTCCTTTCCTTCCCCCCCCCCCCAATCTCCTTTCCTTCCCCCCCCCCAATCTCCTTTCCTTCCCCCCCCCCCAATCTCCTTTCCTTCCCCCCCCCAATCTCCTTTCCTTCCCCCCCCCAATCTCCTTTCCTTCCCCCCCCCAATCTCCTTTCCTTCCCCCCCCCAATCTCCTTTCCTTCCCCCCCCCCCAATCTCCTTTCCTTCCCCCCCCCCAATCTCCTTTCCTTCCCCCCCCCCCAATCTCCTTTCCTTCCCCCCCCCCCAATCTCCTTTCCTTCCCCCCCCCCCAATCTCCTTTCCTTCCCCCCCCCCCAATCTCCTTTCCTTCCCCCCCCCCAATCTCCTTTCCTTCCCCCCCCCCCAATCTCCTTTCCTTCCCCCCCCCCCAATCTCCTTTCCTTCCCCCCCCCAATCTCCTTTCCTTCCCCCCCCCCAATCTCCTTTCCTTCCCCCCCCCCCCCCAATCTCCTTTCCTTCCCCCCCCCCCCCCCAATCTCCTTTCCTTCCCCCCCCCCCAATCTCCTTCAGACACACACACACAGACAGACAGATAGAGAGACACACTGGGGGGGGGGCATCCCAGCATGCTGTTGGAGGGCTCCCGGTGCTGCAGTTGGTAAGTAGAAAATGTTTTATTTGTTGATTTTAAAAAAAAATTATTTCTTCTTAATTTTTTTTTTAGTGATATTGGTTGATTTATTGATGTATTTATCATTTATTATTGATGATGGCTCTTTATTTGTAAAACTGAAGTATTTAATGTTTGTAAACTTCCCTTTAACCCCCCCCTCCCCATTCCCTATGCCTGATTTGTAACCTACGCCTGATTTTCTAAAGTGTAGACAAGGTTTTTTCGAGCGTACAAAAATCTTCTCTTACTCCATTCTAAGTTAGTTTGGAGTAAGTTTTCACTGACGAAACTTTGAAAACAGGCCTAAGTGGCCGGATACGCCCCCTTTTGAAACAAAAATTCTGTTCCAAAGTGAAACTGTTCTAACTGACTAGAGCTGGAGCAAACTAAATGACGCGAATTCCAATTTCTAAGATACTCCGTTCTACACCAGTTGCTCCTAAAAAATCAGGAACAAATCATGTCGAAACTTAGGGCCATTAACTCAGTTTCTCTCTCCACAGATGCTGCCTTAGCTACTGAGTATTTCCAGCATTTTCTGCTTTTACTTCAAGTTTCCAGCATCCATAGTATTTTGCTTTTATTTTGTGTCAGGAAATCTTGCTGTTTCTCAGATGGTACTATATTAAACGTCAGGAAAGTTGGAGGCAATGCACTCCAGTCCATAGGGGTAGAATTGGCCAGTACGGATTTCTGCCACACTCGCCACAGGTGCGCCGCTTTTGTCCGCCTCAAAGTGCTCCAAAAATCTTCGAGCCGAGTTTGGCCGCTCCCCAGTCTCTCCTCGATGGTGGCGTAGTGTGGCCACTGGATTCGGGGGTGGATCCAGGTCCCGGCGCTGAAAACAGTGCCGGGACCTCTGCACGTACGTGCTAGAGTGTGCACGTTTGTGCAGTCGCTCCTTGCCCCCAGAATCTGAGTGTGTGTGCTGCAGGCTATGTGGGAGGGGCCAAAGCGCACCACCCCTATCCCTGGAAGAATGCTCTCCCTCATCGGCGGCCTGCTGCCTTCCCATGCTGTAGGACTTCTATTTTTTATTATTGATTGATTCCTTATTACTTTGGTCTTGGTGCTTTAGGTGCAGGGTTCCTCCTATTTTTTATTAATTAATTGCTTATTACTTTTTGTGCTTTGTAAGTCTTGGTGCTAGGTGCAGGCCCTCTCAGCTTCCGTATATTTTTTTATTATTGAATGCTTATTTTTGTGTTTTGTTTAGTGCTTGGTGCTTTGGAATGTACTTGCCGGTTTCTTAACTCTCCAAGGGTTTTCTGTGCGGATCACAAGTGGCCACATACGCTGGCCTCAGCAATTATTAGCTGTCCAAACTGGCTTAAATGGCCAAAACAGGCGTAGGTAACGCCCCCTTTTGGAAAAAAAACTAAACTTAAAAAAAATCCTAACGAACTCACTTACACTGGCGCAAATTAAATGTGCAGAATGGGGATTTTTAAGATACTCCAGAAAAATCACGTTGCTCTTGAAAAAACAAACCGAGCAACTCCTGGCCAAATTTGGGCCCATAATATCAAAAGTAGAAGTTTATGACTTGGATTTCTAATTTACCTTTTATTGTATGTAAAGTAACTACAAATATATGTAGAAGACTTGCAACTGATAGTCTCCAAAGTACTAAGTATAAATAATAAGTTCCATACCCATATCATACATTGTACTAAAAACTCCAACCTTTTAATGCAGGTTTGCAGTGCATCGATTTGTATTGTATTGTTAGCCTAATGTGGACCTCCAAGAAATTTAGAAAAGTAGTGTTGGTAAATTAACACCTCCTGTCACATGGACTAAGCCATCTGCTTAAACCTTGGAGGATTAGGTATAGGTCATCTTGACCAAAGCTGAATGTAATCACTCATGGGTTATACTGTAAGCAGCATATTCTGTCTGTTCACATACAATAGAAGAAAAATGCAGCTACTGTTTATGACTTTTACATTATAGAAATTGCAAATTTACACGGGATAGTAAATGCCTGGCAGTTGGTTAAAATTCAGTTGAGCAGTTCTAATATTGCAAGCCTGGTGATTGAAGCTGAACCAGAATTTAAAAAAAATAAGTGCAGTAAAGGCAGTATGATGCAAGTTGAAGGGCAGGATATATGGCACGGCACAACTTAATGTTTTCTGTTGGAGAATGAAGAAATATAGTACCTGCAATACAATATTTTTTCATTTGTGTATATCTACGTAAAGGGGGATACACAAGAAGCTGGAGTAAGAGTTTCAAAGCGGCTGTGGGTTTACAGCTGGAGGAAGTTGAAGTGTTGGGAAGGGTCATGGCCATGGAGGGCAAATTTTGAATTGATGTTCGGAGGGCTGAGAGGTGATGCAGGCTCGCAAGGAGAGTGGTGATGGGTAAGAAGAACTTGATGTGTGATAGGATATGTGAAGTAGAGTTTTGGATAAGCTGAAGAGTATGGATGATGGGAGGCCGGTCATGAAACTCTTGGAATTATCAAGTTAAGATGACAGAAGCATAGATAGGGGTTTCTGCCGCAGATGGACTGAGGTAGTAGTGAAGGTGAACGTAGGCTGCCTTCGTAATGCAGAGTATGTGACTAGAAACTAAGCTTGGGGTTAAATAGGATGCTGAGATTGCAAAAAGTCTGGTTCAGTCTGAGGCTGTGGAGAGAGATGGGGTTTGTGGTGGGGGTTGAAGAATAAGGCTCTGATATTCCTAATGTTTCACTGGAGAAAATTGTGGCTCGTCTGAGACGGGATATCAACAAGCAGTCTGCCAGCACAGAAACAGTGTAGGCGTTGAGAAGTGTTGGAGAGGTAGAGCTGGGTATTATCAGCGTACATATGGAAGTTGACCCTACGTCTTCAAATTATGTCACTCGGAGCAGCATGTAGATGTGGAAGAGGTTGCGATTGAGAGGAGGTCCTTTTTAAAAACTCTCAGTGACTGTGCGAAGGCATGAAAGAAGCCCTTACTAAGGCTGCACTGGCTACACTCATTGGAGAAAATGGACCCAAGCAAGGGCAGTCCCCCCCCCCCCCCCAAGCTGGATGAGTGTTGGACAGTAATTGAAGGAGGATGGTGTGGTTGACGTCAATGGCTGCAGCGATATCGAGGAGGATGAGGCTGTATAATGCACCCTTTTCACAATGACTGAGAAATGTAGTTTGTGCCTGTAACTTTGGTTAGGGCTGTTTTGGTGCAACAAAGGAGTGAAAACTTGGAGAGATTCCAAACGAGTTGCTGGAGTGATGGGCATGGATTTGGAAGATGACAACACTTTCAAAGGTTTTGGAAAAGGAAGTTGGAGATGTGACAGTAGTTTGCAAGGATAGGGGCTTTAAAAATGGATTTTTGAGGAGGGGGTGATAATGGCAGTTTTGAAAGGGAAAGGTACAGAGCCTGAGCATTGAGACCCATTTATAATGTCAGTTGGTATGGGGGCCAGGAAGAGAAGCTGGTGGTCAACCATTTAGTCACAGGAGTAGGATGAGAAACACTAAGAGCCTGGGGATAATGTAGGAGATAAACTAAAGTGAGTTGGATATTCAAGGTCAAGGTAAGAAGGACCTGGCTGGGGAGATTTGGCTTGGACAAGAGTAAGGGGGGAGTACAGGCAACTAAACTGATGGTCTCTATCTTGTTGGCGAAGAAGTCGGTGAGCTCCTCGTGCTTGTTGGAGGCGAGTGTAGAGAGGGCAAGGTGAAAGGAGTTTATTGAGATAGTTGGTAATGGGGGAAAAATAATGGGTTATCTCTGCTGTCCAGGAAGAACCCAGTGTAATCGGTGATTTTGTCAGTGGAGAGTGAGACCTGGCAGATCTTGCTGTGGTCCTGCCAGATTTGGTGATGGATGGCCAAGCCAGTTGTGCAACAGAGAAAAAAAAAAGCTTGGAAAACTGCAAATTTAACGCTCCTATTTTTAAAAAAAAAAAGGAGGCAGATAAAAAGCAGGAAACTATAGACCAGTTAGTCTAACATCTGTGGTTGGGAAAATGTTGGGAGTCCATTATTAAAGAAGCAGAAGCAGGAAAAGCAAAATTCGGTCAGGCAGAGTCAGCGTGGATTTATGAAGGGGAAGTCATGTTTGACAAATTTGCTGGAATTCTTTGAGGATGTAACGAGCAGGGTGGATAAAGAGGAACCAGTGGATGGTGGTGTATTTGGACTTCCAGAAGGCATTTGACAAGGTGCCAGATAAAAGGATACTGCACAAGATAAAAGTTCACGGGGTTGGAGGTAATCTTTTAGCATGGATAGAGGATTGGCTAACTAACAGAAAACAGAGAGTTGGGGTAAATGGTTTATTCTCTGGTTGGCAATCAGTAACGAGTGGGGTGCCGCAGGGATCAGTGCTGGGACCCCAACTAATTACAATGTATATTAACGACTTGGAAGAAGGGATTGAGTGTAATGTAGCCAAGTTTGCTGACGATACAAAGATGGGAGGAAAAGCAATGCGTGAGGAAGACCCACAAAAATCTGCATAAGGACATAGACAGGCTAAGTGAGTGGGTAAAAATTTGGCAGATGGAGTATAATGTTGGAAAGTGTGAGGTCATACACTTTCACAGAAAAAAAAAATCAAAGAGCAAGTTATTATTTAAATGGAGAGAGATTGCAAAGTGCTGCAGTACTGCGGGATCTGGGGGTACTTGTGCAAGAAACACAAAAGGTTAGTATGCAGGTACAGCAAGTGATCAGGAAGGCCAATGGAATCTTGGTCTTTATCGCAAAGGGGATGGAGTATAAAAGCAGGGAAGTCTTGCTACAGTTGTACAGGGTATTGATTGGTGAGGCCACATCTAGAATACTGTGTGCAGTTTTGATTTCCATATTTACGAAAGGATATACTTTGGAGGCAGTTCAGAGAAGGTTCACAAGGTTGATTCCGGAGATGAGGGGGTTGTCTTATGAGGAAAGATTGAGTAGGTTGGGCCTCTGCTCATTGGAATTCAGAAGAATGAGAGGTGATCTTATCGAAATGTACAAGATTGTGAGGGGGCTTGACAAGGTGGATGCAGAGAGGATGTTTCCACTGATGGGAAGACTAGAACTAGAGGGCATGATCTTAGAATAAGGGGCCGCCCATTTAAAACTGAGATGGAGAAATTTTTTCTCTGAGGGTTGTGGATCGGTGGAATTCACTGCCTCAGAGCTGTGGAAGCTGGGACATTGAATAAATTTAAGACAGAAATAGACAGTTTCTTAAACGATAAGGGAATAAAGGGTTATGGAGAGCGGGCAGGGAAGTCCATGAACGGATCAGCCATGATCGTATTAAATGGCGGAGCAGGCTCGAGGGGCTATATGGTCGACTCCTGCTCCTATTTCTTATGTTCTTGTGCAAATCTTTGCCCCATGGACTTGAATGTGAAGATTGGGGCCTGTAGTTTTACATATGCAATTTAAAAAAAAACAACATTTGAGTGGAATTCTAGCACAAGAATATGAAGTTCAAAAGTATATATAGGTAAGTGTCTTTTTGAGCATTTCCTTGGATTACATTGTCACTTATTTAAGAAGGGTAGGTGTGATAAACTAGGACATTAAAGCTGTATTAGTCTAATATGTGTTAGGGAAATTACTAGTAACTGTTATTGGGGACAGTGACTGGACACTTGGACAAATATGAGTTGATCAGAGAGAGCCAGCATGGATTTGTTTGGATAAGTCATGTCTAACAAGCCTCGTTGAATTTATTAAGCAAGTAGTTAAGGGAGCTGATATGAATGTTATTTATATGGACTTCCAGAAGGCATTCAGTAAGGTTCCACAAGACACTGTTGACCAAAATGAGAGCACATGGAATTGGAGGAAACCTATTGACGTGGGTAGTGAATTGGTTAGGAGGTAGGAGATGGTAAGGCTAATGGGTACGTACTTAAATTAGCAGGATGTGACTAGTGGTGTTCGCCAAGGCCAATATATCCTTCCTGAGGTGCGGTGACCAAAACTGACTGCAGAACTCTAAATGGAATCTAACTAGAATTCTGTAAGCTGTAACATAACTTTCATCCCTTTTGTAATTCAACCGCCGTGAGATAAAATCATACATCTCATTAACCTGTACTTGGACCTCGGATTTCCACCATATTTATAAATGATTTAAACGAAGGAATAGAGAGCTGCATATCCAACTTTGCTGATGACACGAAGTTAGGTGGCAGAGTAAATAGTGTAGATAGGAGCAGAAAGTTGCAAAGGGACATTAAGTGAGTAGACAAAACTGTAGCAGATGGAATTCATTGTGGAGAAGTGTGAGTTCATCCATTTTGGACCCACGAGAGATAGATCAGAGTAATTTCTACATGTGGAGAAGCAAAGAGATTTATGGGGTTCAAGTACAGAAACCACTAAAAGCTAGAGGACAAGTACAAAAACTAATTAAAAAGGCTGATGGACATCACACCTCAGAAATTGGCCTTGGAGGGGGTACAGCGCAGATTCACCAGACTGATGAGTTAAATTATGAGGACAGGTTGCATAGACTCAGCTTGCATTTCATTGAGAACAGACTATTAAAGGTGAACTAATTGAGTTGTCTAAGATGATTAAAGAGGTTGACAGGGTAGATAGGGAGAAACTATTTCATCTGGTGGGGGAGTCCAAAAACAAGAGGACCTAACCTTACAATTAGAGCTTGGCTGTTCAGGGTGATGTTTAGAAGCACTCCTTCACACAGGTGTAGTGAAAATCAGGAACTTTTCTCCCAAAAAGCTGTTCAGAATAGATCAATTGAAAAATTCAAAAATGAAATTTTTGTTGAGCGAGTGTTACAGAACCAAAGCAGATAGTTTGAAACATAGAAACATAGAAATTCAGTGCAGGAGTAGGCCATTCGGCCCTTCGAGCCTGCACCACGATTCAATAAGATCATGGCTGATCATTCAACCTCAGTACCCCTTTCCTGCTTTCTCTCCATACCCCTTGATCCATTTGGCCGTAAGGGCCACATCTAACTCCCTTTTGAATATATCTCACGAACTGGCCTCAACAACTTTCTGCGGTAGAGAATTCCACAGGTTAACCACTTGCTGAGTGAAGTTTCTCCTCATCTCGGTCCTAAATGGCTTACCCCTTATTCTTAGATTGTGACCCCTGGTTCTGGAACTCCCCAGCAACGGGAACATTCTTCCTGCCTCTAACCTGTCCAATCCTGTCAGAATTTTACATGTTTCTATGAGATCCCCTCATTTTTCGAACCTCCAGTGGATACAAGCCCAATTGATCCAGTCTCATGTCAGTCCTGCCATCCCGGGAATCAATCTGGTGAACCTTCGCTGTACTCCCTCAATCGCAAGAACGTCCTTCCTCAGATTAGGAGACCAAAACTGAACACAATATTCCAGGTGTGGCCTCACCAAGGCGCTCTGTACAACTGCAGTAAGACCTCCCTGCTCCGATACTCAAATCCCCGAGCTATGAAGGCCAACATGCCATTTGCCTTCTTCCCTCCCTGCTGTACCTGCTTGCCAAACTTCAATGACTGATGTACCATGACACCCAGGTCTCGTTGCACCTCCCCTTTTCCTAATCTATCACCATTCAGATATTCTGCCTTTGTGTTTTTGCCACCAAAGTGGATAACCTCACATTTATCTACATTATACTGCATTTGCCCACTCACCTAACCTGTCCAAGTCACCCTGCAGCCTCTTAGCATCCTCCTCACAGCTCACACCACCACCCAGCTTCGTGTCATCTGCAAACTTGGAGATAGTACATTCAATTCCTTCATCTAAATTATTGATTTATATTGTACCCCACTGGTCATTGCCTGCCATTCTGAAAAGGACCCGTTTATTCCAACTCTCTGCTTCCTGTCTGCCAACCAGTTCTCTATCCGCGTCAGTACGTTACCCCCAATACCATGTGCTTTAATTTTACACACTAATCTCTTGTGTGGGACCTTGTCAAAAGCCTTTTGAAAGTCCAAATACACCACATCCACTGGTTCTCCCTTGTCCACGCTACTAGTTACATCCTTAAAAAATTCTAGGAGATTTGTCAAGCATGATTTCCCTTTCATAAATCCATGCTGACTAGGACTGATCCTGTCACTGCTTTCCAAATGTGCTGCTATTTCATCTTTAATAATTGATTCCAACATTTTCCCCACCATTGATGTCAGGCTAACTGGTCTATAATTCCCTGTTTTCTCTCGCCGCCCTTTTTTTAAAAAGTGGTGTTACATTAGCTACCCTCCAGTCCATAGGAACTGATCCAGAGTCAATAGAATGTTGGAAAATGATCACCAATGCATCCACTATTTCTAGGGCCACTTCCTGAGACTGCATCCCAGGGTACTTATCAGGCCCTGGAGATTTATCGGCCTTCAATCCCATCAATTTCCTTAACACAATTTCCTGACTAATAAGGATTTCCTTCAGTTCCTCCTTTTCACTAGACCCTCGAACCCCTAGTATTTCGGAAGGTTATTTGTGTCTTCCTTCGTGAAGACCGATCCAAAGTATTTGTTCAATTGGTCTGCCATTTCTTTGTTCCCCATTATAAATTCACCTGATTCTGATGGCAAAGGACCAACATTGGTCTTCACTAATCTTTTTCTCTTCACATATCTATAGAAGCTTTTGCAGTCAGTTTTTATGTTCCCTGCAGGCTTCCTTTCAAACTCTATTTTCCCCCTCCTAATTAAACCCTTTGTCCTCCTCTGCTGAATTTTAAATTTCTCCCAGTCCTCAGGTTTGCTGCTTTTTCTGGCCAATTTATATGCCTGTTCCTTGGATTTAACACTATCCTTAATTTCCCTTGTTAGCCACAGTTGAGCTACCTTCCCCGTTTTATTTTTACTCCAGACAGGGATGTACAATTGTTGAAGTTCATCCATGTAATCTATAAATGTCTGCCATTGCCTATCCACTGTCAACCCTTTAAGTATCATTTTCCAGTCTATCCTAGCCAATTTACGTCTCATACCATCGAAGTTACCTTTCATTAAGTTCAAAACCCTAGTCTCTGAATTAACACACTCGCACTCCATCTTAATAAAGAATTCTACCATATTATGGTCACTCTTCCCCAGGGGGCCTCGCACAACAAGATTGCTAATTAGTCCTTTCTCATTGCACAACACCCAGTCTAGGATGGCCAGCTCTCTCGTTGGTTCCTCGACATATTGGTCCAGAAAACCATCCCTAATACACTCCAGGAAACCCTCCTCCACCGCATTGCTACCAGCTTGGTTAGCCCAATCTATATGTAGATTAAAAGTCTCCCATGATAACTGCTGTACCTTTATTGCACGCATCCCTAATTTCCTGTTTGATGCCATCCCCAACCTCACTACTACTGTTTGGTCTGTACACAACACCCACGAGCGTCTTCTGCCCTTTGGTATTCCGCAGCTCTACCCATACAGATTCCACATCATCCAAGCTAATGTCCTTTCTTACAATTGCGTTAATTTCCTCTTTAACCAGCAATGCTACCCCATCTCCTTTTCCTTTCTGTCTATCCTTTCTGAATTTTGAATACCCCTGGATGTTGAGTTCCCAGCCTTGGTCACCCTGGAGCCATGTCTCCGTAATCCCAATTATATCATATTCGTTAATAGCTGCCTGTGCAGTTAATTCATCCACCTTGTTACGAATATTCCTCGCATTGAGGCACAGAGCCTTCAGGCTTGTCTTTTTACCACTCTTTGTCCCTTCAGAATTTTGCTGTAATGTAGCCCTTTTTGATTTTTGCCTTGGGTTTCTCTGCCCTACACTTTTAGTATTCTCCTTTCTATCTTTTCCCTCTGTCTCCCTGCATAGGCTCCCATCCCCCTGCCATATTAGTTTAACCCCTCCCTAACAGCACTAGCAAACACTTATCCTCCCTCCCCCCCCACCCCCCAGGACATTGGTTGCGGTCCTGCCCAGGTGCAGACCGTCCGGTTTGCACTGGTCCCACCTCCCCCAGAACCGGTTCCAATGTCCCAGGAATTTGAATCCCTCCCTCTTGCACCACTCCTCAAGCCATGTATTCATCTTAGCTATCCTGCAATTCCTATTCTGACTAGCACGTGGCACTGGTAGCAATCCTGAGATTATTACCTTTTGAGGTCCTACTTTTAATTTAACTCCTAGCACCCTAAATTCAGCTTGTAGGACCTCATCCCGCTTTTTACCTATATCGTTGGTGCCTATATGCACCACGACAACTGGCTATTCACCCTCCCACTCCAGAATGCCCTGCAGCCGCTCCGAGACATCCTTGACCCTTGCACCAGGGAGGCAACATACCATCCTGGAGTCTTGGTTGCGACTGCAGAAACACCTATCTATCCCCCTTACAATAGAATCCCCCACCACTTTCGCTCTCCCACTCTTTTTCCTGCCCTCCTGTGCAGCAGAGCCACCCACAGTGCCATGAACTTGGCTGCTGCTGCCTTCCCCTGGTGAGCCATCTCCCCCAACAATATCCAAAGCGGTATATCTGTTTTGGAGGGAGATGATACCAGGGGACTCCTGCACTGCCTTCCTACTCCTGCTTTGCCTGGTGGTCACCCATCCCCTATCTGCCTTTGTAACCTTTACCTGCGGTGTGACCAACTCACTGAACGTGCTATCCATGACATCCTCAGCATCGCGCATGCTCCAAAGTGAATCTATGCGCAGCTCCAGTGCCATCATGCGGTCTAACAGGAGCTGCAGCTGGATGCACCACCTGCATATACATAGTCGTCGGGGACATTGGAAGCATCCCTGATTTCCTACATGGCACAGGAGGAGCATGACACGGGTCTGGGCTCTCCTGCCATGACTTAACCCTTAAAGTAACCTAATTTGGCAACAATGCCAGAGGGTTCTTACTGACAAAATACGGAAAAAAGAAAAACTACTCACCAATCACTTGCCCTCTTGGCTGTGGCATCGCACTTTGTTTTCTTTTCCTCCCAGGTCGGGGAATCGGCACTGGTGGGGAAAACAAGATAAAGCAACACCTCCTGCTCCCACTTGCCCGAACTCTGAGTTAAGCTGCAGATCAGCTGTGATCTAATTGAATGATGGAACAGTCTCGAGGTGCTGAATGACCTGCTGCTGTTCTTATGCTCCTATTATATGGGGGGTTAAATAATATCGGCCTGATCACTTGCACCTTGCTTGAATTTTCCTTGTGTGCTACATTTTACCTCAAAACTGTGGCTCATTCGTGAATTCTTCAAAGCTGCTTTTTACAGTGCAGGTATTTGAGAACGACAGCAGTTTGAAGCACTAGAAGAGTTGCAAAGATAAGTGGTATGCTGTGTTTCGGATTTAGAAAAGGTATTAGTGGAATTTGCATATCAATCTGATAGTCTTTCGTAGCTTAGAAAGCAACTCCGTTTTCGAATGATCTTTCGAGCCAGCTGGTAGGGAAGGTATCCGTTATCCCTCCAATCATTCTACCTTTCCATAGCTGGCTGGCACTCTGAGACATTTCTCTTTCCTGTATACTTTGACAGGTGAACTAGTTGAAGAAATTCAGTTTTTTTTTAAAGTCACTCTGCGTGGTGCGAGTATTCGCACATTAGTAGCAATTATCATCGGTTGCGCTCTTGCTTCTGAGTTAGAAGGTTCTTGGTTCAAGTTCTACTCCATAGACTTGATCACACAGTCTAGGCTGACATTTTAGTACAATACTCTGAGTGCTACTCTGTGGAGGTGCTGACTTTTGGATGAGACGTTAAACCGAGGCTTTCTCGGGTGAATGTAAAAGATCCCATGACACTATTCTAAGAAGCACAGTGGAGTTCTCCTGGTGCCCTGGGAAATATTTATTCCTCAACCGACATCAGTAAAACAGATAATCTTGTTATGTGTCTCATTGCTGTTTGGGGGGCCTGGCTGTGCACACATTTTTAAAAAGTTGCTTGGTGTGTCAAGAGGTTGTGAAACTTGCGGGGGCAGGGGGTTGCTAGTGCTGTTGGGCAGGGTTTAAACGAATTTGACAAGAGGCTGGGCATCAGGAAGTAGCATTAGAAAGAAGAAACAAGGGGCATAAAGGATTGGGAGATACAGAAAGCACTAGAGTAAGAAATAGTGCGGTATTATGTGGTGTCAGACTAAGAGAAAATACAAGAAGGTCTAAATTAGGTTTACAGTGCATGTGTGTGAATGCACAAAGTGTGGTAAATAAGGTTGGTGAGCTGTAGGTAGAAATAGACACATGGGAATATGATGTTGTGGTGATAATGGAGACCTGTCTCAAAAAAGAGCAGGATTGGGTACAACATATTCCTGGACAGAAGGTGTTCAGGAAAGATAGGGAAGAAAAGTAATGAGGTGGGGTGGCAATATTGATTAAAGAGAATATTACAGTGCTGGAGAGAGAGGATATCCTGGAGTCAAGGACAAAATCTATTTGGTTAGTTGAGAAACAATAGAGGCGCCATTGCACTACTAGGTGGATTCTACAGGCCGCCAACTATTGAGAAGGATATGGAGGAGCAACTTTGCAGGGAAATTAGAGTGGTGCAAGAACTATAGAGTAGTGATAATGGGGGACTTCAACTATACTAATATAGACTGGGACAGTAATAGTGTAAAGGGCAGAGAGAGGGAAGAACTTAAGTGTGTTCAGGCAAACGTTCTTGACCACTATTTTTCCAGCCCAAAGAGGAAGGAGGTATTGCTGGATCTGGTTCAGGGAAATAAGATGGGTCAAGTAGAGGAAGTGTCAATAGGGAAACATTTAGAGAACCGTGATCACAGTATCATAAGATTTAGAGCAGCTATGGAAAAGGACAGGTGACAATCTAGAGTAAAAATACTTAATTGGAGAAAGGCCAATTTCAGTGGGTTGAGAATGGATCTGGCTCGTGTAAATTGGAATCAAAGATTGGCAGGGAAAACAAATCGAATAATGGGCTGCCTTTTTAAAGAGGTGGTGTTTCGGGTGCAGTTGAGGTACATTCCCATGAGGGGGAAAAATAGGGCAAACACAGCTTTCTTCTTGGGCAGTCCCTCGGATTCAAGGATGACTTGCTTCCACACTAATGAGTTCTTGGGTGAATTATGAGACCAGTGAGGGATCTACAGTCTCTGTCACAGGTGAGGCAGGTGGTGGTTTAAGGGACAGGTGGGTGGGGTGCTTGGGTTGTTGTGCGCTGTTTGCGCTTGGCTTCCGTGTGCTCCCTGTGAAGAGACTGTGTTCGGTGCCTTCCCGGATGTTTCTCTTCCACTTTGAGTCGTCTTGGACCAGGGATTTCCAGGTTTTGGTGGAGATGTTGCACTTTTTCAAGGAGTTTTGAGGGTGTCCTTGAAGCGTTTCCTCTGCCCACCTGGGGCTCGCTTGCCGTGTCGGAGCTCTTGAGTAGAGCGCCAGTTTTGGGAGTCTAGTATTGGGTATGCAGATGATGTGGCCTATCCATCGGAGCTGATCGTGCATGGTCAATGCTTCAATGTTGACCTGAGCGAGAACACTGATGTTGGTACGCCTATCCTGCTAATGGATTTGCAGGATCTTGTGGAGGCAGCGTTGGTGATACTTCTCCAGTGCTTTGAAGTGCCTGCTGCACATGGTCCATGTCTCGGAAGCATATAGGAGGGCGGGTATCACTACTGCTCTGCAGACCATGAGGTTGGTGCCGGGGATTTTAACCTACATATCGATTGGTCAAATCAAATCGCAGGGGGTAGCCTGGAGGAGGAATTCATAGAATGCATACGGGATTGTTTCTTAGAACAGTATGTTACAGAGCCTACAAGGGAGCAAGCCATTTTGGATCTGGTCCTGTGTAACGAGACAGGAAAAATAAACTATCTCCTCGTAAAAGATCCTCTCGGAATGAGTGATCACAATATGGTTGAATTTGTAATACAGATTGAGGATGAGGAAGTTGTGTCAGAAACGAGCGTACTATGCTTAAACAAAGGGGACTACAGTGGGATGAGGGCAGAGTTGGCTAAAGTAGACTGGAAACAAAGACTAAATGGTGGCACAATTGAGGAACAGTGGAGGACTTTTAAGGAGCTCTTTCATAATGCGCAACAAAAATATATTCCAGTGAAAAAGAAGGGCGGCAAGAGAAGAGATAACCAGCCGTGGATAACCAAGGAAATAAAGGAAAGTATCAAATCAAAGACCAATGCGTATAAGGTGGCCAAGGTTAGTGGGAAACTAGAAGATTGGGAAGATTTTAAGCAACAGCAAAGAATGACTAAAAAAGCAATAAAGAAAGGGAAGATAGATTACGAAGGTAAACTTGCGCAAAACATAAAAACAGATAGTAAAAGCTTTTACAGATATATAAAACGGAAAAGAGTGACTAAAGTAAATGTTGGTCCCTTAGAAGATGAAAAGGGGGATTTAATAATGGGAAATGTGGAAAAGGCTGAGACCTTAAACAATTATTTTGCTTCCGTCTTCACAGTGGAAGACACAAAAACCATGCCAAAAATTGCTGGTCATAGGAACGTGGGAAGGGAGGACCTTGAGATGATCACTATCACTAGGGAGGTAGTGCTGGACAGACTAATGGGACTGAAGGTAGACAAGCCCCCTGGTCCTGATGAAATGCATCCCAGGGTATTAAAAGAGATGGCGGAAGTTATAGCAAATGCATTTGTTATAATCGACCAAAATTCTCTGGACTCTGGGGAGGTACCAGCAGATTGGAGAGCAGCTAATGTAACGCCTCGGTTTAAAAAAGGGGGCAGGCAAAAGGCAGGTAACTATAGGCCGGTTAGTTTAACATCTGTAGTGGGGAAAATGCTTGAAACTATCATTAAGGAAGAAATAGCGGGACATCTGGATAGGAATAGTGCAATCAAGCAGACGCAGCATGGATTCATGAAAGGGAAATCATGTTTAACTAACTTATTGGAATTCTTTGAGGATATAACGAGCACGGTGGATAGAGGTGTACCGATGGATGTGGTGTATTTAGATTTCCAAAAGGCATTCGATAAGGTGCCACACAAACGGTTACTGCAGAAGATAAAGGTACGCGGAGTCAGAGGAAATGTATTAGCATGAATAGAGAATTGGCTGGCGAACAGAGAGTCGGGATAAATGGGTCCTTTTCCGGTTGGAAATCAGTGGTTAGTGGTGTGCCACAGGGATCAGTGCTGGGACCACAACTGTTTACAATATACATAGATGACCTAGAGGAGGGGACAGAGTGTAGTGCAACAAAATTTGCAGATGACACTAAGATTAATGGGAAAGCGGGTTGTGTAGAGGACTCGGAGAGGCTGCAAGGAGATTTGGATAGGTTAAGCGAATAGGCTAAGGTTTGGCAGATGGAATACAATGTCAGAAAGTGTGAGGTCATCCACCTTGGGGGGAAAAAAAACAGTAAAAGGGAATATTATTTGAATGGGGAGAAATACTGTGGTGCAGAGGGACCTGGGGGTCCTTGTGCATGAAACTCTTTTTGGAGTTTATCTGCAAAACAAAAACATTAATCGGTACCACCCGCCCTGGATGACACACCAGACATTTACAAGGCCCTCATTTTTTTTTCTTTTTTTTTTTTTGGGGCACTAAATCACTTTTTTATTTTCTCCAGTGCCCCCTATAAAAGGGGAGGGGGACACTAAAAGCACCGGCAATTAAAACAAATTAAACTTTAAAACGTAAAATCAAATTAAAATTTGATTGCCGGGCGTGATGATGCACTCCAGTCCCTCCGGTGCCCACCTCTCGCGGAAGGCTGCGAGCGTACCGGTGGACACCGCGTGCTCCATCTCCAAGGACACCTTGGATAAAAGCCTACTGCACCTGGTATTCCCAGGCGGTCTCCCATCCAAGTACTAACCAGGCCTGACTCTGCTTAGCTTCCGAGATCAGACGAGATCGGGCGTTTTCAGACTAGTGTGGCCGTGCATGAAACTCTTTTAGGCAGTTAACGGAAAAACATTAAACCGTGCCCCCCGATCTGGGGGAAACACCAACATTTACAATGCCATTTTTTTATTTTTGCATGAAACCCAAAAGGTTAGTTTGCAGGTGCAGCAGGTAATCAGGAAGGCAAATGGAATGTTGGCCTTCATTGCGAAAGGGATGGAGTACAAAAGCAGGGAGGTGTTGCTGCAACTGTATAAGGTATTGGTAAGGCCGCACCTGGAGTACTGCGTGCAGTTTTGGTCACCTTACTTAAGGAAGGATATACTAGCTTTGGAAGGGGTACAGAGACGATTCACTAGGCTGATTTGAGAAATGAGGGGGTTACCTTATGATGATAGATTGAGTAGACTGGGTCTTTACTCCTTGGAGTTCAGAAGGATGAGGGGTGATCTTATAGAAACATTTAAAATCATGAAAGGGATAGACAAGATAGAGGCAGAGAGGTTGTTTCCACTGGTGGGGGAGACTAGAACTAGGGGGCACAGCCTCAAAATACGGAGGAGCCAATTTAAAACCGAGTTGAGAAGGAATTTCTTCTCCCAGAGGGTTGTGAATCTGTGGAATTCTCTGCCCAAGAAAGCAGTTGAGGCTGCCTCATTGAATGTTTTCAAGTCAAAGATAGATAGATTTTTAAGCAATAAGGGAATTAAGGGTTACGGGGAGAGGGCGGGTAAGTGGAGCTGAGTCCACGACCAGATCAGCCATGATCTTATTGAATCTCGAGGGGCTAGATGGCCTACTCCTGTTCCTAATTCTTATGTTCTTATGTTTGAGATCCTGGTCTTCAAACACACACTTCCTCAGGCGACTGAAGGCTGCACTGGAACACTGAAGGCAGTGTTGGACTTCATCATCGACGTCTGCCCTTGTTGACGGTATGCTCCCAAAGTATGGAAAGTGGTCCACATTGTCCAAGGCTTCATCATGGATCTTGATAATCAAGGGGCAGTACTGTGTGGCGGGGGCAGGTTGGTAGAGAAGCTTTATCTTACAGATGTTTAGTGTAAAGCCCGTACACTCGTACGCTTTGGTGAAGATGTTGATGATGGTTTGGAGTTCGACCTCGGTGTGTGCAAATGCAAGCGTCGTCTGCATACTGTAATTTAATGACGGAGGATGGGACGACCTTGGATCTGAACTGGAGGTGATGGAGGTTGAATAATTTCCCATTTGTTCTGTAGGTTAGCTCCACTCCAGCGGGGAGCTTAGGGGGTGAGATGGAGCATTGCAGCAAGGAAGATTAAGAAGAGAAAGAGAGGAAGATGAAGCAGAAAATAGGAGCGTATGACAGATGTCAGATTGAGAATACAAGTGAGAACCAGGCAGGTTCAATCAGGCAGAACGAGGCAGAATTTCAAAATTTGCAGATGACAAAAGTTGGGAAGTCTTGTGAACATTGAGGGGGATAGTGATGGACTTAAGAGGACATAGCCAGGCTGATGGAATGGGTGGCCACGTGGCAGGTGAAACTTAATGCAGAAAAGTGCGAAGTGATACATTTTGATAGAAGGAATGAGGAGAAACAATATAAGGTAAAGGGTACAATTTTAAAGGGGGTGCATGAACAGAGAGATCTGGGGATAATTGTGGGCAGGTTGAGAAAGTAGTTAGTGTACAGGATCCTAGGCTTCATAAACACTGGTTCGGCCTCAACTGGAGTATTGGGTCCAATTCTAGGCACCATACTTTAGGAAGGATGTGAAGGCTTTAGAGAGGATGAAAAGATTTACAAGAATGGTTCCAGGGATGAGGGACTTCAGTCACATGGATAGACTAGAAAAGCTGGGGTTGTTCCCTTTAGAGCAGAGGAGATTTGATAGAGGTGTTTAAAATCATGAGGGGTCTTGACCGAGTAAATAGAGAAACTGTTCCCATTGGAGGAAGGGTCTAGAACCAGATGACACAGATTTAAGGTGATTGGCAGAAGAACCAAACGCAACGTGAGGAAAAACCTTTTTTATGCAGCGAGTGGTTAGGATCTGAAATGCACTGCCTGAAAGGGTGGTGGAGGCAGATTCAGTCATAGCTTTCAAAAGGGAATTCGATAACTCCTGAAGGAGAAAAACATTGCATGGCTACAGGAAAAGGGCGGGGGAATAGGACGAACTGAAGTGCTCTTGCAGAGAGCCGGCACAGGCTCGATAGGCCAAATGGCCACCTTCTGTGCTGTAACCATTCTATGAATCTATGAAAGACAACCGATCCAGCCGGGTTACGGAAAAGGGGAATATTATCACTTCCCATATTTCTAAGTCTTGGGAGTGGCATTTGCTTCCCAGTTTTAATTGCCAGAGCTCCAAGTGGTCCAAATGTTTACACAGACTGGGATGTTTTGGCTGATCTCGTATGTTTATTTTTCCAGTAACATTGAACTCAGTAAAATTATCATGTGTATCTGATGTCCATTTGGAAAAAGAGACTTCCTTCATGCTAATCAATTTTCAAAAATAATTATCTCCTGTGCTTACACCTTTTGTGTGAGAGCGATACAGAGAGGGAAGCAGATTAGACAGTTTCTTTCCTTTAAAAAAAATTGTATAAGATGAATTTTGGAAGCAAATGGAAACGTGTAGGAAACAAAATTGGAGGAGGAACCCAGGAGAAGCTCTTTTGCCTCTGTCAATAGAGTTAGTTAGAGGAGCAGTGGATGGAGGGCTAAGGGTTGTGTTAAGAGAACAAGGGGAATGGGGATGATACAGGGGTTGAGCATTTATTGAAAGAGGTCGGGGTAGTGTTGGAAATAAAGGGATAGTGGGATGGTAAAGTGGTAGTGGGAAATTAGTAGGAGACATGATGGTGAGAGAAAATCTTTCGGTGATTCAAGTAGGGATGACAAGGGAGCCACTGAGGGCCACATTTCCCTGTAAACCTGACCCCAAATGAAGAGAGAGTGTTAGAAGTTGGAGAGCTAGAAAAATAGTAACAAGAAGCAGGGGCAGGTAAAAGACCATATACCCTGATTATTGTACAATGGAGATGTTGCAGTGATAATACTGACAAAGATGCAATTACAATGTGATATGTATATACAGGCAGTTTCCATTGTAGATGTGGGCATAGAAATTTCTAATGTAAATATCAAATTAGCAATGTATGACTAAAATGGGGATTAAATTGTATTTGCATGGCCTAGTCCAATTATCCCAACTTCTAACTCTGCTTCAGCTAAAGACTACACTTGGTCTTGACTCTCCATGTGCAATGTCATGGAAGATCGACTCGTGTATATATTGAGAAAAATCTTGTTTGATGAGCACATTGGCTCAGATTTTGCGATTAAAAACAACGGTGAGGCTAACTGCACTCACTGTTGTTATAAAGTAAATCGAACAGCAACTTCCAGATCTGCAGATGCGCATTTAAATGCGGAAATTTGGAAGTTGCTGTCTGATTTGCCCTGCTCTTCCACAAACTGCACTCCACCACTACCTTGCCAATAGACTTTGCATTGAAATTCATGTAAAGGCATGAAGTTGCTGTACTTGGCCACTAGTTACCTGCTAAACACACCAGAAAAAGTTAGGCCTTGTGCATTTAGGTCTAAGTGAATTTTTAATGGCGTGATGAGTCTTAATTACTGCCAAACAACCTTTCTAGCGCTGAAAATAAGTGTGGAGTTTCAATCCTTCAGAACTTAATTATTGGAGATTTTCTAAAAAAAATATTTTAAATACTTTTTCTCTCTTATCTCTCTCTCTCTCTCTCTCTCCATCTTTTTTTCCCCTCTCTCTTTCTGTACATGATTTTGCAATGAATTAAATGTTCTAATTTTTACTTCCTGGTTTATACTCCATGTCGCTGAGGATTCTTCAATCTGATTGTTTGAAAAGTCACGCAATTGCTCTGCTCGCACCGCCACACATCCCCTGTAAAGGGTGCTGTGCTGCCTCAGATGCCCGATGACAGCAAGTTGCTGCTCAAAAACCTGCGAAAAGTCTGGACAGCTGTAAGCATAGTGAATGGTGAGCGCCGTTCCCTCGCTGCTGACCACAAAATCCAGGCCATCATTATTCACACAATCATTAACAACCTGCACTTATATAGAGCCTTTAATCTAATAAAACGTCCCAAGGCGCTTCACAGGAGTGTTTATCAGACAAAAATTTGACACTGAGCCACATAAGGAGATTTTAAAACAGATCACTAAAAGCTTGGACAAATAAGTAGGTTTTAAGGATCATCTTAAAGGAGGAGAGAGAGGTAGTGCGGTAATGCACTTTAGGAAGGGAGTTATGGCCTATGTAGCTCAAGGTATGGCCATCATTGGTGGAGCAATTAAAATTAGGGATGCACAAGAGGCCAGAATTGCAAGAGCTTGGAGATCTCGAAGGCTTGTAGGGCTGAAGGATGTTAGAGATAGAGATGGATGAGCCCATGGAGGGATTTGAAAATCAAGATGAGATTTTTAAAATTGAGGAATTGCTGGATCGAGTGCCAATGTAGGTCAGCAGCACGGGGTCGTGGATGAACGGGACTTGTTGCAAGTTAGGACACGGGCAGCAGATATTTGGAAGTGCTGAGTGTCGGGTGGAAGATGCGAGGCCGGACAGGAGAGCATTGGAATAGTCAAGTCGAGGTAACACAGGCACGGAGTGAGAATTTTAGCAGCAGATGAATGATGTTGGAGGTGGAAGTAAGCGGTATTGGTGATAGAGTGGATATGTGGTTGGAAGTGCATCTTGGTGTCAAATACGACACACAGGTTGAGAAAGGCATGGTTCAGTCTTCGGCAGTCGCCAGGGAGACGATGGAGTCAGTGGAACAGTGATGGGTACTGAAGACATTGGCTTCCATCTTCGTAATATTTAGTTGGAGGACATTCCTGCTCATCCAGTACTAGATGTCGGACAAACAGTGTGACGAATTAAAGACAGTGGAGGGGTTGAGGTGGGTGTTGGTGGTTAGGTAGAGTAAATTTCTAGATTGGGACTTGAATCCACGACTTTCTCGTGCAGATTAGAAACAGCGGGATAGGGGACAAGAATAGATCCCTGGGGGTCTCCAGAGGTAACTGAGCGGGAACAGAAGCTATTACAGGTGATTCTTTGGCTACGACTGGATAGATAACTTGGGTAGATAAAGATTTAATATGAAGAAAATATTTTCCTTCCTGCTCGCAATTCATTAAGGCAAGGAAAAGGAAGAGTTAACCTGTTGAGGATGGAGTTTTCAACTTTCAAAGTGTCTCAAAAGATATGGATAATTATAAAATTCAACACTTGTCTTGGTTATTTTAAAAAAGTGTATACTTTGGGAGGAGTGGAGGAGGTGAACAACAATGACTTGTGTATATAGCATCGTTTAATGTTTTGAAATGTCCCGAAGTGCTTCATGGATGAATGAAAGGACATGGATGTCAAGCCAGAAAGAGATGTTAGGAGTGATGACTGAATACTTGGTTGAAATAATGAAACAAATCTTCCTGGAAAATCTTTCTGAAAAAAGATGTAGGCTGTTATTAATGAGCAAATCAGCCAGCAAGTTCAGGGGAAAGAGATATGGCATGAGATGCAAATCTCCAGAACATGCTGGTCGATTTACACCACTCCACCAACGTTCCTGCTAAGCTGCGAGGCTGAGCAGCGGTCTGGAGGTCCCGTGCAGGCCACTGACCAGTTTTTAAATGGATAAACCGTGAATATACAAAAATTTAAATAGGCCGCGCAGCCACCTCACACAAAAAAAAAAATTCGAGGGAACATCGTGCTCCACCCTTCACCTCACACAAACGGCATCTTGCTCTTAGCTTCCCTCTTATTATTAAGAACTTGCTGGATGCACATTAATTGCCCATTAAACTTACCACAGAAATTTAAGGCTCATAATTAACAGCGTAAGTACCCTTTTAACAGATCCTTTTTGATAATTGGTAATACGATCCCAATCAATCTCTGGCTCAGAAAGGGAACAACTTAAACTGTTTAATTTCATTCTTGCATGTAGTAAATTCTTCTTGGAGATTTAAAACATTTTTAAATTTTTTAACTTTATTTTCCTTTGACTCTTTCTGTTCTTTCTCTCCTAATCCAATCTTTCTGTACCTAGTTTGACTCTAAATCCACCCACTCTAAATCATCCTCCTTCTCAGTTCATGTTTTTCTCAATCCTTCAAACTCATCGTTCAATAAAATCCCAGATACCCCATTGCCTTGGCCATGCCGTTATCAGCTTACATTTCCAGCAAGTTACGTTGCAAATTACATTTCAGCTGAAGGGGGCAGGCAAAATTTTAACTAATGGTGAATGCTGCAAGATGCCCTGCCCAGCAAGCTTTGGCCCAATGAGTTTTGAAGAATGGTTTTAAAGGTGGAGCTAGATGTAGAGAGGTTTAACAAGGAAGATCTGAAAATAGGACTGAAGTGGCTGCAGGCTCTGGCACCAATGTTGGGTAAAGGGCATGGGGTTGAACAGAAGGCTGGAGTTAGCAGTAACCTTGGGACAGGGATTGGTAATTGGTTGGTGGGGAGGAGACAGAGAATAGGGATAAAGGGTTTGTTTTCTGATTGGCAGATGTGACAAGTGGTGATTCCCAGGGATTTGTACTGGGGCCTCACCATATTTAGCAATGACATGTATGAAGGAATAAGAGATGTATATCTAAATTTGCAGATACAGCCATATTATGAGGAACAGTAAGTTGTGCAGATGGGAGCAGCAAGTTCCAAAGGGATGTGAGCAGACTAAGTGAGTGGGCAAAACTAGGGCAGATGGAGTTCAATGTGGGGAAGTGTGTGGTCACCCACTTCAGATCTGAGGACGACAAATTGGAATATTATCTTAATTGTGAAAGACTAGGAACTTGAAGGAGCAAAGGGATTTAGGTGTCCATGTATACAAATCACTGAAAGCGAGTGCATAGGTACTAAAAGTAATAAAAATGGCTAATGGAATATTGGCCTTTATCTCAAGAGGGATGATTTTCAAAAGTGAGGAAGTGATGATTCAGTTGTACTGAGCCTTGATCAGACCCCTTCTACATTACTGCAATCATTTTTTGCCATTGAACCTCGGGAACAATATATTGATTTTGGAAGAGGTACAGCACAAATTTATCAGAATTATACCAAGGCTTCAAGAGTTAAATCATGCTGACAGGTTGCATAAACTTGGTTTGTATTCCCTTGAGTTTAGACGGTTCAGGTGTGATCTAATCAAGGTTGTTAAAACAATAAAGGGATTCGATAGGATAGATACAGAGGGCTCAATTTTGCCCAAAGCTGTTTTTTGGCGTATTAGGAACATAGAAACATAGAAAATAGGTGCAGGCGTAAGCCATTCGGCCCTTCAAGCCTGCACCACCATTCAATAAAAGATCATGGCTGATCATTCACCTCAGTACCCCTTTCCTGCTTTCTCTCCATACCTCTTGATCCCTTTAGCCACAAGGGCCATATCTAACTCCCTCTTGAATATATCCAATGAATTAGCATCAACAACTCTCTGCGGTAGAAAATTCCACAGGTTAATAGCTCTGAGTGAAGAAGTTTCTCCTCATCTTGGTCCTAAATGGCTTAGCCCTTATCCTTAGACTGTGTCCCCTGGTTCTGGACTTCCCCAACATGGGGAACATTCTTCCTGCATCTAACCTGTCCAGTCCCATCAGAATTTTATATGTTTCGATGAGATCCCCTGTCATCCTTCTAAACTCCAGTGAATACAGGCCCATTCGATCCAGTCTCTCCTCATATGTCAGTCCTGCCATCCCGGGAATCAGTCTGGTGAACCTTCACTGCACTCCCTCAATAGCAAGAACATCCTTCCTCAGATTAGGAGATCAAATCTGAACACAATATTCCAGGTGAGGCCTCACCAAGGCCCTGTACAACTGCAGTAAAACCTCCCTGCTCCTGTACTCAAATCCCCTAGCTATGAAGGCCAACATGCCATTTGCCTTCTTCACTGCCTGCTGCACCTGCATGCCAACTTTCAATGACTGATGTACCATGACACCCAGGTCTCGTTGCACCTTCCCTTTTCCTAATCTGTCACTCAGATAATATTCTGCCTTCGTGTTTTTGCCACCAAAGTGGATAACCTCACGTTTATCCACATTATACTGCATCTGCCATGCATTTGCCCACTCACCTAAACTGTCCAAGTCACCCTGCAGCCTCTTAGCATCCTCCTCACAGCTCACACCGCCACTCAGCTAAGTGTCATCTGCAAACTTGGAGCTATTGCACTCAATTCCTTCAACTAAAGTATTGATGTATATTGTAAATAGCTGGGGTCCCAGCACTGAGCCCTGCAGCACCAGTGCCTGCCATTCTGAAAAGGACCCGTTTATCCCGACTCTCTGCTTCCTGTTTGCCAACCAGTTCTCTATCCATGTCAATACATTACTCCCAATACCATGTGCTTTAATTTTGCACACCAATCTCTTGTGTGGGACCTTGTCAAAAGCCTTTTGAAAGTCCAAAATACACCACATCCACTGGTTCTCCCTTGTCCACTCTACTAGTTACATCCTCAAAAAAATTCTCGAAGATTTGTCAAGCATGATTTCCCTTTCATAAATCCATGCTGACCATTTTCTCTCGCCCTCCTTTCTTAAAAAGTGGGATTACATTAGCTACCCTCCAGTCCATGGGAACTGATCCAGAGTCGATAGACTGTTGGTAAATGATCACCAATGCATCCACTATTTCTAGAGACACTTCCTTAAGTACTCTGGGATGCAGACTATCGGGCCCTGGGGATTTATTGGCCTTCAATCCCATCAATTTCCCTAACACAATTTCCTGACTAATAAGGATTTCCTTCAGTTCCTCCTTCTCACTAGACCCTCGGTCCCCTAGTATTTCCGGAAGGTTATTTGTATCTTCCTTCGTATTGCCAGAGTTATACCAGTTTTTCTAGGCCACAACTACTCCAAAAATAAATGTGCCAAGTTTCCATGCTCTTATTTTTTTAAATTGGCGACGCACAGCCTGTCCTGTAGCCTTGGAGTGTGGAGACTAATGTCTGCGCCGAAAAAACAATGCTGCCCCTTCTGTGCATGCGCGAAAAAAAGAGGCCATTTTTGATGTGATTCCTATGCGCGCGCATGCAAAGTACAGCTCCCGGCCTGCAAACGGCCATTTTTAAAGAGCCAGTTGTGTGTGTGAGAGAACTTTAATTATCATTGGTAAAATCGGAGCAGCAATACAAGATGCAACACGGCGCAAGGACCAAGAATTTCTTACAGGCTGAAGAAGAGGCACTAGTTACTGTGATTGAGGGCAGATGGCAGGAGCTTGACACCAGCAGAGATCACACAAAAGTTCCACCCAAAGAAATGAAGAAATGCTGGAACCAACTTGCAGAAAATTACTGTGCAATGGTGACCACCCCGAGGTCTGGAGGCCAGTGCAAAAAGTGGTGGCAGGACCTTGGTCAAGTAGTTAGTGTAAGTAATATTTTCATTTTTCAATGGAATTGCAATTGTAAATGTGACCATCTGTAAATGTCCCACCCAGCAGAAAGACACCCTCTCTAAAAAGTATTTTCATCTTTGCAGAGGAAAGTGGCACACAACAAAAGGGAAAGAACTCAAACAGGAGGAGGCCCAGCAAATCTGCAGCCACTGACACCCTTGGAAGAGAGGGTCCTGCCTGGAGAAAAGCAATCGCCACTGCACAAGCTGGGCCCACACTCAAGGGAGAGGGCAAGTCCTGCAAATTCCACAATCTGGCTTTGCTAAATGTTAAATACTGCATGGGCTAGCCATTTGGTTCATAGGGATGTCTCTGTCAGCTACGCTTCGGTTGATGCAATGTGCTATCATTCATCGTGGTCCTTCAAATCAGCCTGCTCCTGCACTGTGTGAGCCTACTCATGCCATCCACCCTGCCCCCTCTTCTGCTGCTAACCATTTATCTGTTCTGTTATATTTTGCAGAACTTGAGGCAAACCCTGACTATGCTGAAGAAGATTCAGACGAGGACGAGCCTGAAGAGGAGAACATCTTCCAATCCCACCTTCTGACCAAGAGGGGGGAGGGGGAAGGGATGAATGAAGCCCCCACTGTTGTATTCACTCTGGCGGAGGTGCAGGTGCTGCCCATTGAGGAGCTACACCCTTCCCTGAGTAATGGTTTGAGTGTTGTTAGGATATTCCATGGTTTCCCATCATCTGAGGTTGGGGATTCCAGTGGGGTGCAGTGATGCACACCCAGGGCCCCACTGTCCGAAGCAAGACATACCCACGGTGAGGAGGGGACGGAGAGCTCAACCACGCTCTCCTGAGGTGCAGGATCTAACGGATGTGATTCACATGATGGCAATGAGTGCAGAGAGCATTGATCTTACCCGATCACTCCTGTACACCATCAGTGAGGTGGGTGATGAGGTATCGGGAGAAGTAACGACACTCTCACGAGAAATGGGAAAGCTGTCCAGGAACATGAGGGAGGAAATATCTGTCAACAGAAACAATGTCAGTGCACATGAGGGAGGGAATGTTGCAGGGAGTTGACACACTTTTGCTCAACATGAGGGAAGGCATGTCACAGGTAGGTGAGACACTGTAGGCCAACATGAGAGAGGAACTGTTGGAGGTGGTTGAGACACTGTCAGGGCACATGAAGGAAGGAATCTTGGAGTTATCTGCTGCAATAACGGAACATGCCCAGACCCCACGGCCATTGAAGGAATCAACTGCCACTCCAATCCCCAGACCAGCCTCCGAAGAGGCCCAAGCCATTCCCTCAACATTACCGCCTGCCCCTCTCCCCTCCACCCCCACATCAAGAAATGCGTATTACCCGAGATGTTCGAAAGAATAAGCTTGGTACCAACCCGGGTAATGCTGCGCCACCGCCTGGGGGCAGGGGTGGTGGAGTCACCAAGACCAAGTACAGCGTGCAATCTTAGAATAAGGTGGAAGAGAGATGGGTGCAGCCTTTCTTTGCTGTTGTTGTTATTATTATTGTTACTCTTGTAACTGTTCTCAAATTAAAAGTTTTTTGTAAGGTATGTAAATTTATAAGTTTGCAAGTTTGTGAGTAATCTTAAATGAGAACTTTAAAGTTTGATACAAGAATATGTTTATTTAAGTTAAGTACAAACAAATGTTTGTTAAAATATATTTTATTCAAAAGTTTAAGTTATAACAATCATTTACATTATTTGTTCCATTATTAACACACCCTTTTGAAGTAAACAAGAATCATTTCCAGCATTTGTTCAATGAACACAGCACAACATTATGAAACAGGTCCATGTGGAATAGTTGCCGCTGAGCCCTCAGGCAGCAAAGTGTTCACAGATAAGCTGCTGGAGTAAGGCTCGAGTAATTGTTAAAGGGGCACGGCGGCCCACCCTCCTCCGTCATCGTGCTCCGGGTTCAGATAGTTGCATGGCTTCCTCGTCCTCCTCCTCCTTCTCGTGATCTGCATCTTCCTCATCATTATCATCAGCCTGCGGTGGGTCTTCTACTACCAGCTGCTGCTGCCTTATGATGGCTAAGTTATGCAGCATGCAGGACACAACAGTGAACTGACTGACAATCTCAGGGAAGTATTGCAAGTCGCCTCCGGAATGGTCCAGGCATCGGAAATGCTGTTTCAAGATGTCAGTGGTCCTGTCTATTATGCTGCGCGATGCAATGTACGATATGTTGTATTCCCGGTCAGCTTCCGTCTGGGATACATGTATGGGCGTCATGAGCCAGGTGGTGAGGCCGTACCATTTGTCTCCCACTAGCCAGCTCTGCTCTTCTGGCTGCTGCTGAAACATGTCAGATATAACGCTCTCGCGTAGGATGAATGCATCATGGGTGCCCAGAGAAACTATTTCCTCTGGTGGGGGAATCCAGAACAAGAGACATCATAAAATTAGAGGTAGGTCATGTAGGAGTGAAATCAGTGAGCACTTTTTCATACATGCTTCCCAAAAATCTTTGGGTGCTGGTCAGTTGAAATTTTCAAGACAGATCAATACATTTTTGTTGGGTAAGGGTATCAAGGGGTGTGGAGCAAAAGTGGGTGAATTAAGTTGAGGCACAAACTTCAGAATTTTCAGTAGCAAAATAAATATCAGAATTCAAGTCATGATCAGATCACCTACCTGGTCCCTATGTATTTTTTGCATTTGGACTTAGCAAAAGTGACATATCACTCACTATTACTGTAAGTAACGCACATTTTTTTGGATTATTAACTAGGCTGCTTGCTAACATTTCTCTGCTTTGAGACACGTCTTCGTAGTCTAGAGTTGCATTTTTTTTAATTTGCAATTTCAGACCTCTATCACTTGAATGGATATGATTTTAACTGCTGAATGTTCCATTGCAGCCTTTGGCGAAAACAGCAAGTTTGAAAGACTGGAACTGTCACACTTGGAAGCCATAGAGGAAGGATTCATTTTATTTATGAAAGAAGAATTAAAACTTAGCTTGTATCCAGCCTGCACACTTGCTTCCTGTGTCATAATTATTTAAAACTCCTGTATAATACTTTTTACCTTTTATTGTAAATAAAGAACTTGGATTTATATAGTTTTCACTTCCTCAAAATGTCCCAAAATGCATCACAACCAATGTAAATAGCCCACTGATGCTCTCTATCTAGGCTCATGTATGAAGCTTGGCCATTTAGGTAAGATGCAAGAGGATCACCATCAGTGGAGCTATCATTATGAGGAGTGAAAATAATCACAATTATCATAACTTACTACAAGCATTCCTGTAAAATATCCAACATAAGCTCTTCAAGCACTCAAATCATAGTAATTGGAAAGCAGATATCAAGCATACTGCAATTCAACAGTTAAATTATTATTCTGAGAGCTGCTTCATAATTAGCATGTAATACTTGGGACATGTTACATTAGGTGTTTCATTTGAAACGAAATGCAGAAGTTCAGTTCACTTGTAAGAGTTTGGTACCTTTTTGTGTTGTATAGTGTTGAATATTTTTGCGTGCTCTTTCATGACTATCAAAGAACATAACATAAGAACATAAGAAATAGGAGCAGGAGTAGGCCTCCTGGCCCCTCGAGCCTGCTCTGCCATTTAATAAGATCATGGACTCAGCTCCTGTAAAGCTTGTTGTCTTTAAAAGAAAGACTTGCATTTTTGTAGCCATTGTCATGTCTCGCATATCTGAAAGCACTTCATGCATGATGAATTTGTTGAAATTGCTGTATGTAGCAGCCATTTTGGGCAACATAGGATTCCACAAATGGCAATGAGAGGAACGGCCAATTTAATCTGTTTTTGATGAATAGGGTTGAGGGAAGAATGTTGGCCAGAGCTCTGAGCTCTCTAAATAGTACTGGAGAATCTTAAAAGCCTGCTTGAATAGGCAGACAAGACCATGATTTAATGTTGCGTCCAAAGGATAGTGCCTCTGGCAAGCAACATTATTTTCACTGCAGTTAATGTCACAGGAAAAATATTACAAATGCCCTTAAAATAAACTTTCTTCTATAGGGAGTCTTTGTGATAGCCAGTAGAACATATTTGCTTAAATGTCATGTATCTCTCTTTTTTTTAATCCATGTACAGGTAATATCATCTCCAAAATATGCCTGTGGTAACTGGTATAGATCTAGATGCAAATGGCTACACAAACAGAAGATTCTGGATAAATAATTTCTTGCCACTGAAGGAGGTACCTTGGGTACATTTCAAAATCTGCTGCAAGTGTCGAGTCTGTGCATTGGCATGAATCGTTATACCACTATGAAACAACTTGGGGATGGAACATATGGCTCCGTTCTCATGGGAAGAAGCATAGATTCAGGAGAGCTAGTTGCCATTAAAAAGTAAGTGATTTTCATTTGATTTAAATACTTGTGTCCTTGTCTCTCCTAGTTTTCAACAGCTGCTCCAAAGGCACGCCTTTTCTTGAACATCGGGTATGCTGCACTGCAAATTGTGCCTCCATGTAAAGTGGTTTCCTGTTCACATCGCTGTAAATGTGAAAGTTCAGTCTGCCTCCAGAGCAAAGCAGAATGAGACACCCTCCTTCAAGGTTACATGCTGACCCTATTTACAGTATGACTAGTGTTGCAACAAAACTGCTATGCACTGATGCTGTAGTTGTGGTGCAGTGCCATTCTTGGAAATTGTGGAAGTGACTTGTTCCAGCTCCTTAGCTAAGCCATTCTTTAGCCAAGGGGTACATAATTTTGGCCCATAATGACATGCTCCCCTTGGTAACTTCGTCTGACTGTACAACCAAGATCATTGAAATCATTAAATAGAAACTTGCTATCAATGCATGATACCAAATTGTCACCGTAGGACATTGTTGTATTAAAAGGCAGTTCAAAAAAATGTAAGGTGACGCTCTCAAATCAGGATGTTCTCTTTTCTCTTCTAACTATTCTCCACCACCACCTCCCCTCCTCAGTCATCAACCCAAAATACTGCCCTTTTTCAGTCAAGTACAGTGACTTAGGAAATGCAGATGGGTGAGAACATGTAGTTACAGTCCCTTCAACCTTCCAACATAGAAAACACTGGCCTGACATGAGTATGAACATTGCTCTAATTTTAATTGATGTAAACTTAAAAAAAATCTGGAAGCAGATTAACTATTACCAAATCAATCAAATCTTACTGAAAGCGACCAAAATAATAGTTGCATCGTTCTTCCTTCCGCATCCTAAATACACCATCGGAGAATAGCCTATGTTCCAGGGAGATGGGGACGCACGAGCGTGCACACAGACACACACACCCCACCCCCCAGGCCCTGATCTTTTATATAAGTGAAATAGAAAACACTGTTGCACTGCCTAATTGCAATATTTTGTACCTGCTAGTCCAATAGATTCTCGGGCGTGCCAAGCAAGGTTACATTCCGATGTTGTAGTGAGGATGTATATCATTAGGAAGATTCAGGGTGGATAATATATCTTATTACATTCCAGCATTCTTCACATACTACAAGAATAATTCCAATTGATGACAGAAAGTCATTGAGAATATGGGCCCTTAGGATATTTTTGTCCTGATAGTACCGACATAAAAAGGCACCTCCTGTAGGTTGGTGTGTCTTATCCAGGTGTGTAATGTTTGTTCTGTGAAGTGAGGACTTAACTTTAATATGTTCTTATTAATTAAACTTCAGAATCATTCAGTCCTTAACATTGAACAAAACTATGATGCTCTTGTTCACTTATAGTATGTGGACACAAACGGTCTCCCGTGCCACCACTCCTGGCATGATATGCATACACTTTGACCAGGCCTCTCTGGCTATATTCACATCGGAGAACCCATGAAGTTCATGTCCTCAAACAACCTCAGGCCAGTTGTTGGGGATTTATATTTATCTTAAAGAAAAGTGGTGAAACGTTCTTGCATTATTTATTCTCTTTTATTTAAAAAAAAATACTTTGTTATTATGAACCAGGCCTGTGTTTCTTTTTTTTACATGTAAATGTCAACAATGCTTCCTATTAAAGTCAGCAAAAAATGAATGCACAACATGGTTGCCATTTGTTTAATTTACATTTTTCTTAAATAGAATGAAGAGGAAGTTCTATTCTTGGGATGAATGCATGAATCTCAGAGAAGTCAAGGTATTTCTACATTTTTTACTGATGGCTTGATTTATCTGCACATTTTATTTTGTCTGAGATTATTGCATTCAAACATATTTTCTCTTTAGACCATTTGAGTTGTTTATCATGATCCCACAAGTCACTCATAAAAATCTGTATTATATTGCTATAAATATTTAGATGGTCAAGAGTTTCTTAACCTTTTTCACATCCCGTTGAGACTTATCTCCCCTTTTTTCCCCACCCCTGTTCAACATTACACTATTCTCTCTCCTTCCCAACCCCAGTACTCCTGTACTGCTCCCTTCCAGTTTCATACTGGCAATGTATTCTTCACCTGTCCTACCTCCAATTTAATGGTGGTACTCTTCTCTTCCTGAGCAGTACTGGCAGCTACTACCCTCCTACATGAATGCACACTGCTGCTCAGTCTGGGTTCCTGATAAAGTAAGATTCCCTCCCCCACCACGACTGGGTAGCCCTGGATCCATATTGCAGGATGTAGTTTGGGTACCCCTACAGTACAGAAACGTTTACACTTCGTCTTCCTTGCTCAGAAATGTCACAACAACTTGCATTTCTTTACATTCAACGAGATGTCTCTGAGTACTATGTGGGACTATAGGAAATAAGTGAAGGACACTCGGCAGGAAGGGAAAAGGGAAGCAAGGGATTAGGATAAGGTGAATGCATGAGGTGATTAGGTGGAGGGCTGGGTCAGGGAGTTTGAGGGTCATCATCATGAGCAGTCCCTCGAAATCGCGGAAGACTTGCTTCCACTCCGTGAGTTTTCAGGTGACTACAGTCCAATTTGGGAATTATAGTCTCTGTCTCAGGTGGGACAGACAGTCATTGAAGGAAAGGGTGGGTGGGGAGTCTAGTTTGCCGCACGCTCCTTCCACTGCCTGCACTTGTTTTCTATGTGCTCTTGACGACGAGACTCGGTGGTCAGTGGATGTTCTTCCTCCACTTAGGGTGGTCTTTGGCCAGGAACTCCCAGGTGTTGGTGGCGATGTTGCACTTTATCAAGGAGGCTTTGAGGGTATATTGACTGAAGTGCAACTTCCATTAGTGGAGGGAGCAGGGAATGGAAATGTAGCTTGGTGTCTGAGGAGCAGAGGTTGTGCACAGCGATAATATGATTGCAGAAGATACAAGAATTGGGTTGAGGGGGCAAGATAATGGAAGGATTTAAAGGCAAATAATAAACTCCGATAGCACTGAAAGATAAAATTTGGGACCAGTACTTTAAATTGGAGGTCAAGTTCTAGTGGCTTCACACCAAATTTATTTTTCAAAGTTTGGATCAGACTATGAGATTGACTGAAATCAGATTTCCAAAATGCAGCAAGTTCAAATGACGTAAGCATGAATGTTCACAAAGTTGGTTTTTCATTAGTACTAGTTTGAACATATAACAGTATACCATGGCAACGTACTCTGTCAATTATCTCTCCTTCCCAACTCCTTCCATTGCAACATATACCTTTTAATACAACCCAGCACAGCTGCTGTGCACATCTGCCATTTACTGTTGAAACTTATTTGTGAAAGTATAAGAAAAAATTCAGTTGGGCAACTTCACTCATAACAGAACAGATTGTTACTGGGGCAGCTCTGTTCCATCCCTTCTAAGTTTAAAATATTCAAAGAAAAGTTCACGAGTGATACACTATATTTTATTCAAATTTTGACTCGGCTTGCTGAGCTGTGGGAAAAAACCCTCATTTTTTTGTAAATATCATGGCGTCAATTTTAAACCCCCGCCACCCCCCGGATGGGCGGGGAGGGTTGGGTTAAAATATTGGGATCAAGCATTCCTGGCCGTTTTAAATTTTTACTGTTCCTAATCAAGCCATCGGACGTTTGCAGAAGACAGGCCAGGGCCTAGTAAACATTCAAAAGTTGCGGCCCGATGATGTCATCGGTACCATGACTGATCTTAATGTTGAGTCAGAGGGAGGCCTGCACAGTGTGAAACCTGACAGCCAAACCATAGCGGGTGAAGCAGACTGGCCAGAAGAGGCCCAGTTACGTTTTGCAACTTTGCCTGCTTTTTAAGCTCCTTGTGGGCTAGTAGGAGCAGAAGTGCTTCCCCAGGCCTCACGTGGAGGCCATTCCAGCTCCGATTGCAGCCCCGAAGATGCTGCAGCCCAGGTGTTGCTGGTTCCCTCCTGATCACGTCCCGGAGTTTTCCCCTCCCCCACTAACTGCCAGGGACCATACCCACAGGTCCCTGGCAACTTCCTCCTGCCATTAATTTCCGCACAGCAATCAGCTCTCAATCTGGTCAACTGTCAGGTGTGAGTCCGCACAAAGTTATTTAAAGGAATTATTTAAATAAGATAGGTAAGGCTTCCAAGTCTCCAGGTTCTTCGCCCGCTACAGGGTCCCCTCTAACCCTCCCCATTAATATGTTATGTTAAATTGTCATATCACATTCTGAATAGAATTCAAGCCTTAATTTAGCCTGAATCTTATTATGTCATTCTAGTCACTGAAGAAATTAAGCCATGCGAACGTAATCAAGCTGAAAGAAGTTGTAAGAGAAAATGATCACCTGTATTTTGTGTTTGAATATATGAAGGAAAATCTCTATCAGCTGATGAAGGACAGGTAATACAGGGCTTAATAATGTCTCATTACCAAATCCAGTCATATGCACATGAAATAAGGTTGGAAAAGCTGCTAACAGAGGAGGTTTTATTGTTGAATATGCTGGACATTTAAAACTTCACATAATCTGAGAGCTGGTAATGTTAATATTTCCGGTAAAAAAAATTACTGAAAAAGCAGGAGAGCAGCTAAGTTAATGTTTCATAAGTAAAATGTAATTCTTAATTCATTCCGTAGTGCCGCACTCCCTAATTTAAAAACAATATTTATAATTATTAAAGTAAAAATGCATCATTTACATAAAATGCATACCATTGGTAACTGCCAGTTTAAGTCCAATTAAATACTACTGTACAAATGATACAAAAGTTGTACAAAACTCTTTACAGAAAGTTTTGAGGGACTGCATAACATTGGGTTAGCATACCTTTTGCCTCCAAAACATGGGTTTCAAATCCATTCAACCACAATACTGTCATTTTACATAGCGCCCTTAACATAGTAAAATTTCATGAGCATTATCAAACAATAATTTGACACTAAGATATTAGCACAGGTCACCAAAAGCTTGGTCAACGAGGTAGGTTTTAAGGAGCTTCTTTAAGGAGGGGAGAAAGGTTGAAGAGGTTCATGGAGGGAATTCCAGAATTTAGGGCCCAGGCAGCTGAAAGCTCAGCTACCAATGATGGGGCAATGGACATCAGGGATGCTCAAGAGGCCAGAATAGGAGGAGCACAGTGATACTGAAGTTCGTTGAGTTAGCTGATCACATAAGGGTGACACTAAGGGTTCAACAATTGGTCTTAGCACCCCAGTTTGAGATGTAGCAAAAATAGCCCAAGTGTCTGCTTTTGACTGCAATCCTGGAACTCTTGAGTCTACATGTGTCAATGTCAACTGAGGACAGGCTCGGCCTGGTTTGTGATGCTCCTATTCCCCATCCCTATTAAGCAGTCTGGAGACACATTCTGTTAATGTAAATAATGGTCACTTGGATGAGGTACCGGAGGACTGTAGATCTGTAGCCTAACACGAACATCGTCAGGATAGATGGAACAAAAAGCTGCAAGGAATGCTGTTGTGGAAAATGGCAAATTACAGTTGGAGGTACTGTTCTGATGTTTGGGGCAAAGACATATTGGTGTGTTGAGAGTTTTCCTCTGTAGCTAGTCGTGTTGCACTGACCTAGTCCGGGGGCCGCGCAGACTGCTGGAATCGTGTCGGCATACCACTCCAGGGAGCAGCATGTGCTGGAGCAGGTGAGCGACAGCAGTGAAGAAGGCGACTGGATTTGACGTAACCAAGATCCAGGTCGATGATTGGAGTGTGGGCAGATACACAGGAGCGGCGAGAGATTGTAGAGGGACGTGATTGGGGCCCAGGGGAGGCGTGAGTTTGGGGTCCAGAAGTGGTGAGGGGCCCAGGGGCAACACGGGCCAGCCCACACTGCGATATGTGTACGCACTAGGTCCGTACAGCAGAACTGGTCTCCAGTCATCTTGGTTAATCCTTGCCATTGGACCAAGACCTTGCTCTGTCAATCCTGTGTAGTGGCTGGTGTGCAACGGTCACCACATGTTTATAAAAAAAAAAATCCAGGCACAGGCATCTTCCACCCTTCAAGATTTCGTTTGGGATCTGTAATATTAGGTCCTTCATTGAAACACCTGTGAACTTTTTGGCGTGGAAGCAAGTCATCCCCAATTCGAGGGACTGCCTGTAATGATGACTGACCTTGGATTGCTTGATACTAATCCCTGAAATGGATTATATCTCTGGATAATTATTCCATTCCTCAGCAGCGATATCCCTTGCCTTGATGGGAACAACAATTCATCAAAAAATGCATGTAAAGTTTTGCACAGGCTTAGTGTTAAGCCATCACAAAACTCTCTTCATATTGGTATGCTAGACCAAGACTAGTACATTTAATAACAAACCAGTGAACAGAGGTTTGTGTGTTCATGCTTTTGTATTCACAGAACAATGACTAGTCAGCTACTCTGTAATGTTAATTTTGAGTCCTTACTGATGAGTTATGTAATGCTTCTGACACAACAGCCATTGTTTCTTGCACACATTTGGAAAACCATGCAGCCAATAATGTTAAACAGTAGGGCTGTTGTATTTTGATTTTTTTTTTAAACTAGGAAACATCACTTTCTGGTTGCACTGCCTTTTGTTATCTTGTATATAATGGAGAAGGGGTGGAATATAGTTTATAATTTAAAAAAAAAACCATAGTAAACAATCCTTCAAACTGGATTCCTTTTTTATATCCACACACAAACTTTTAGTTGGGTAAGAGAAATCATCAAGCTGGACCATTGAGTCTAGTTTGTAGTTGTCTGCCAAATGCATTGTGATTCTTGTGTTTTCCATCAAAACTTTGGAAAAGTTCTTATTTATAGAACTACATTGGCTCAGTTGTTGCCGCAACAATTAAGCATTTTGGTCTACAATGAATTCCCTGTTGGACTCTATCTTGCTAGACAATACAGACAAGGTTAAAATTAGGTATGCTTAGCTGATTCATTTAAGCTATAGTGCATTCTCTTAATAGTCTGTTAGGCTATAGGCTACTACATAAGTATTAATGTACATCTGTAGGTTCTGTGGAGTAAAAGGTAGTTTAATAAGAGCAGAACCACAGCATTATTCTGTTCAGTGTCTGTAATAGCTGTCTGGATAAGTTTGGAATTGACAAATTGATCAAGTAAGTCCATTCAATTGCAAGCCTCGTGGAGCTGTTTACAGTTCATTTTTGACAGTTGCATTTGTGTAGGTGCAGTTTTGAGACCAATAAATGCCTGAGCCCCTAATAAGATTTAGAAATATTTTTTAATTCATTTTCTTCCGGGAATCTGTTTTTATATTTAAAAAAAAAAAAAATTGGAATTGATCTTGGAAGTCTAACTCCAGCGAAGGTTAAGATTCAATTTGCTGGATCTGGCCACGCCCCAAACTGGCCATGGCCCCAGGTCTGAATTACGAGATTCTGACGATTGCACTGGTTCAGGAAGGCTCTTCAAATTACACTCATTTTCTAAGGCACACAGGCGTGAGTAAAAAAAAAATGCAATTTACTAAAAAACTGACTAGTGCATACCAATGAAACTATTAAATGGTTTAGTATAGTTTTTTAAAGTCGTTTTCAGTGGACGACTGGACACTTATTCAAAGTGTTTATATTTAGTGATAAACCAATTTTCAGCTTTATTAATGGGCTAGAATTTTCCTAACCTGCTTTTCTGCCGCTCTCACGCGAGGTACGTCGTCCTTGTCTGCCTCCAAGCGCGCCGAAAAAAGAAGTCGGTATTCGGGTCGCTCCCCAGCCTCTCTTTGGTCATGGCGCAGCGTGGCCCCATGGATTGGGGGCGGAGTCAGGTCCCAGCGCTGAAAAAAGTGCTGGGACCTCTGCACATGC
Organism: Pristiophorus japonicus; assembly: GCF_044704955.1. Classification (NCBI taxonomy): domain Eukaryota; kingdom Metazoa; phylum Chordata; class Chondrichthyes; family Pristiophoridae; genus Pristiophorus; species Pristiophorus japonicus. Next base: position 33,177,992 of record NC_091983.1, read on the forward strand.
ACGCTAGAGTCTGCGCGCGTGTGCAGTAGCTCCTGGCAGGCCGTTTCTGCAAGCGCACACTGCAGCCTATGTGGAAGGCGCCCGAAGCAAGCTGCCCCTAGCCCTGGCCGAATGGGTTCCCTCATTGGTGGCCCGCTGCATTCCCTAAGGTAGAACTTCTATTTTTTATTATTTACTGATTTTGGTGCTTAAGGTGCAGGATTGCTTATTACTTTTTGTGCTTTGTTTGGTGCTTGATGGTGCTTTAAATATAGTTACTTGCGCCAATTCCTTAACTCTAGGTAAGGTTTTTCTGTGCTGACAGAAGTGGCAACATACGCTGGCCTAAGTTAGTTTAGAGCAACTATTTGCTGACCAAACACCTAAAATAGGGGTAAGAGGCTGGGAACACCCCCTTTTGGGGGAAAAAAAACTGAACTTCAAAAAAACCTAACTAACTCACTTACACTGGCGCAAATTAAACATGGCCAGAATTGCAACTAAAAAGATAGTCCAGAAAAATCAAGTTGCTCCAGAAAAAAAGAGCCACACCTGGGGAAATTTAGGCCCTAAAACTGCACCGGGTTACCACACTTAAATACATCAAAACACTTTTTAATGAAAAGAGGGAAAAAAGAAACAAAAGTGTTTTATTACATTGCCTGATTACACTGATTCATTGAAGATTTTATGTTTGTCATTATGCAAATTAATTTTATCAGAAACTTGAACTGTAACCTAACCAGTGCAATTTCGAGCGCAATTTCCCGATTGTACCCAAAGCGCAAACTCTCCCTCTTAATGTTTAATAAACGTGTATAATAGTTTAGAGCTTGAGCCACGGTCTGATAGAGCATATGTTCCAACACCGACAATAGATAAGATCATTACTTGACTGCATGTGATATATTCCATTAAGTTGGGGTAGAATGACAAAAGTTCTTTGTTCGACCACTGGGTCTTTCTACATTTGCCTAGATATCAGGCAGCTAAAGACATGTCCTGGTTCAGGGGATATTTGAAGTCCAATACAGGAAGCAGTTGCTGTGTACACTATCTAAGTGGAACTGAGTCATATGGAACCTCGAACTGCCAGATCGATACCTGGTCTGTGCTGATCTAGCTAATCTCACCCAGGGTGCTTTTTTTTAATGTGTTCCTGGGATGTGGGCATCGCTGGCAAAGCCAGCATTTGTTGCCCATTCCTAATTGCCCTTGACAAGATGCTGGTGAGCCGCTGCCTTGAGCCGCTGCAGTCTGTGTGGTGAAGGTACTCTCTGTGCTGGAAGAGAGGGAGTTCCAGAATTTTGACCCAGTGATTATGAAGTAACAGTGATGTATTTCCAAGTCAGGATGGTGTGAGACTTGGAGGTGATGGTGTTCCCATGCGCCTGCTGCCCTTGTCCTCCTAGGTGGTAGAGGTTGTGGGCTTGGGAGGTGCTGTCGAAGAAGCCTTGGGAGTTGCTACAGTGAGTCTTGTAGGTGGTACTCACTGCAGCCATGGTGCGCTGGTGGTGGTGGGAGTGAATGTTTAAGGTGGGGAGCTGAGTGAGCATCGGTGAGAAGGTTATTGGTGAGTGAGTGCACTGTAGACAAAACCTTCCATCACTTTGCTGATGAGGATCATTAAATTGATGGATTTGTTTTTTTTTTGTGGACAGGACAGACCTGGGCAGTTTTCCACATTATCAGGTAGATGCCAGTGTTCTAGCTGTACTGAAATAACTTGGCTGGAGGCGCAGCTAGTTCTGGAGCACAAGTCTTCAACACGACAGTCGGGATATTGTTCAAGCTGCTGCTTTGTCCTGGATAGTATTGAACTTCTTGTGTTGTTGGAGCTGCACTCATCCAAGCAAGTGGAGAGTATTCCATCACACTCCTGACTTGTGCCTTGTAGATGGTGGAAAGGCTTTGGGGAGTCAGGAGGTGAGACACTTGCTGCAGAATACCCAGCCTCTGACCTACTCTTGTAGCCACAGTATTTATGTGGCTGGTCCAGTTGAGTTTCTGGTCAATGGTGACCTCCAGGATATTGATGTTGGGGGATTTGGTGATGGTAATGTCGTTGAATGTCAGGGAGCGGTGGTTAGATGGTTTCTTGTTGGAGATTGTCATTGACTGGCACTTGTGTGGCGCAAATGTTACTTGCCACTTATCAGCCCAAGCCTGAATGTTGTCCAGGTCTTGCTGCATGTGTTAATGGACTGCTTAATTATCTGAGGAGTTGCGAATGAACACTGCAATCATCAGCGAACATCCCCACTTCTGACCTTGTGGTTGAGGGAAGGTCATTGATGAAACAGCTGAAAATGGTTGGGCCTGGGACACTGCCCTGAGAAACTCCTGCAGTGATGTTCTGGGGCTGGGATGATTGACCTCCAACTACCACAACTATCTTCCTTTGTGCGAGGTATGACTCCAGCCAATGGAGAGTCTTTCCCTGATTTCCATTGACTTTGGTCAAATGCTGCCTTGATGTCGAGAGCAGTCACTCTCGCCTCGCGTCACCTCTGAAATTCAGCTCTTTTATCCATGTTTGGACCATGGCTGTAATGAGGTCTGTAGCTGAGTGAGCATCGGTGAAAAGGTTATTGGTGAGTGCGTGCACTGTGGACAAAACCTTCCATTACTTTGCAGATGTGGATCATTAAATTGATGGGGCGGTAATTGGATGGATTGGATTTGTCCTGTGTTTTTTTTTGTGGACAGGACATACATGGGCAGTTTTCCACATAATCAGGTAGATGCCAGTGTTCTAGCTGTACTGGAATAACTTGGCTGGAGGCGTGGCTAGTTCTGGAGCACATGTCTTCACTACGACAGCCGGGATATTGTCGGGGCCCATAGCCTTTCAATGCGCTCAGCAATTTCTTGATATTACGTACTACTGGGGAACTGTAATTGACTTTATTTCCAAATAAGTTAGAAAGAGGGGGGTTCAACTTCCTGATTATTACATAGTGTCTTATCCTGGAAAGTGCATATGTATGGACAACAGGCAAGGGGGAAAGAACAACTGACTGTGGGATCTGGGATCAAAATAACATGTTGATGTTATTGTCTAGACTCTTGGGTGACGATGGTCGATTGGGCAAGATGAAGCGTGGGTGTGTTTGTTGCACTATATCCCAGCTAGTGTTGGTACTCTCAGGAGAAATGCATAGAAAATTTAAGTTGGAAAAATAATTGTTGTTACAGATTGGGAGAGAAATCATGGTATGACAACCTTTTCAATTCTGTGCCATTTTTGTTTTGATGGTTTAGAATTTAACTTCGAGCTTTAATATTCCTAAATCGATTCCTAAATTACTAGCTCAACTTAAATTCTGATAGCCATGCTTTTAAAAGCCACTTGATGGGACCTCGGGTTGTTCAAAAAAAAGTTTCTGAAACTCTGACTAGCACCTAAAACTATTTTACTTTTTTGAAATATATGGAGAAATTAGTGAGTTGAGAATTGTATAGTGGTTCTGAACATGTATTCACTGGGAAAAATTTGGATATTTGCAGATACAACGCTTGTACTGTATTTTGAAAACCACAAACATTTGCAACAGTCGTGAACAGGTTGTAAATAAGATCATCTAATTATAGTAATCTGTGCATCAACCTTGTGTGTATTGATCAGTTATAACACTATTGTTTTTGTCGTACATGCAGCATATTAAATGTTATGTTATATATTTTAATTACTGTAAAATTTTGTTTAACCCATTTACTCTGCTCTGAGCCAATGAAATGTATTGTAACTGATTACAGAGTAACACTTGAAATCATAAGTGACATCAGATAATCCTGGATTTGTTGAAACTTATGACTGATTCTTATTTATAGAAACCGACTGTTTCCAGAATCGTCCATTAGAAATATCATGTACCAGATACTTCAAGGATTAGCTTTTATCCATAAACATGGTAGGTGTTCAAAACTATTTGAGGAGAAAAGTGTCCATGCAATTAAAGAATATGTTTTTAGCTTTTGTAACAAAACAAATTTTTAATGGGAAAAAAAGAATCTATCTTAAAAATGCAGTCAGTCTGCCCATTGCTGAAGCCTAGTTTGTGGGATCTGATTTGGGGAAAATGTCATTGCTCACCCTCTTTGAACTTGAACCATTTCCTTCTGCACCTGCACTGAACTCTGCTGACACATTGATGCACTTCTTCCAACACACACCAGGTGTCCTGCACAAGTTCTTACTATCTTGCACTATAAACATTGGACGGTTGTTGCAGGTTGAACAAAACACAGGCCACCAGCATTTCAAAAACAATTGGAGCTCTCTTATTCTGTCAGCTGCAAAACAACTTAATCATTCAATACCAATTCGTTATTATTCTTTTTATGGGCCCAAGTTTTGGGCCGCGCCTAGTACGGCGCAGCCCCGACCTGGACGCCCGTTTTTCGCGCCACAAAGTGCGCCTAAAAAAAACTTACAGATTCTCCGGCTCTCTGCTAGTCCTCTGGAGCTGGGCGCGGCGCAGCACGAGCAGCGCCGGGACCTCTGCACATGCGCGCTACAGTGGGCGCGCATGTGCAGTAGCTCCAGGCGCCCAAAACTGTGTGGGAGGGGTCTGAAGCACGCAGCCCCTAGCCCTGGCCGAATGGCCTCACTGGAGCTGCGTGCATAAGGCTGCCTCCCACGCCCAGCTCCTGCTTCCTCCCGACCCGACTCGACTCCCGCTTCTCTCTTTTCCCCTACCCTCCCCCCCCCCTGCCCACGGACCGGACCCGACCCCCCTGGACTGGTCCCGACCAGCGCTCCCCTCCCACCCGACCTGACCTCCCTCTCCCTCCTTCCCCCCCCCCCCCCGACCCGAACCGAACCGAACCGACTGACCTCCCACCACCCCCCCGACCCGACCCGCGCTCCCCCCGCCCCATCCCACATGAACTCTCTTTCCCTCCCGATCCCCGACCCCGACCCATGCTCCCCCCCGACCCGACCCGCGTTCCCGAACCCAGACCCCGGACCCGACCCAACGCCACCTCCCTGTAAATCTGGTGCTGGGGACGGGCCCTGCCCGAAGTCTTGGGCCTGGCCGGGCCCGGCCCGTTCAGCCTCTCTCCTTTCCCCCCCGCCTTTCTCCTTTTTATCCCCCCCGCCTTTCTCCTTTTTACCCCCCCTTCTCCTTCCCCCCCCCCTCCCCTTCTCCTTCCCCCCCCCCCTCCCCTTCTCCTTCCCCCCCCCCTCCCCTTCTCCTTCCCCCCCCCTCCCCTTCTCCTTCCCCCCCCCCCCTTCTCCTTCCCCCCCTCCCCTTCTCATTTCCCTCCCTTCCCTTCTCATTCCCTCCTTTCCCCCCCTCTCCCTTCTCCGACCCCGCCCCTCCCCTCCCCTCCCTCTCCCCTCCCTCCCCTTCTCCTTCCTTCCCCCCTCCCCTTCTCCTTCCTTCCCCCCCCTCCCCTTCTCCTTCCTTCCCCCCCTCCCCTTCTCCTTCCTTCCCCCCCCTCCCCTTCTCCTTCCTTCCCCCCCCCTCCCCTTCTCCTTCCTTCCCCCCCCCTCCCCTTCTCCTTCCTTCCCCCCCCCTCCCCTTCTCCTTCCTTCCCCCCCCCTCCCCTTCTCCTTCCTTCCCCCCCCCTCCCCTTCTCCTTCCTTCCCCCCCTCCCCTTCTCCTTCCTTCCCTTCTCCTTCCTTCCCCCCCCTCCCCTTCTCCTTCCTTCCCCCCCCTCCCCTTCTCCTTCCTTCCCCCCCCTCCCCTTCTCCTTCCTTCCCCCCCCTTCTCCTTCCTTCCCCCCCTCCCCTCCCCTTCTCCTTCCTTCCCCCCCTCCCCTCCCCTTCTCCTTCCTTCCCCCCCCTCCCCTCCCCTTCTCTTTCCTTCCCCCCCCTCCCCTTCTCCTTCCTTCCCCCCCCTCCCCCCCTCCCCTTCTTCCTTCCTTCCTTCCCTCCCTCCCCTCCCCTTCTCCTTCCTTCCTTCCCTCCCTCCCCTCCCCTTCTCCTTCCTTCCCCTTCCCTTCTCCTTCCTTCCCCTTCTCCTTCCTTCCCCTTCTCCTTCCTTCCCCCCCTCCCCTTCTCCTTCCTTCCCACCCTCCCCTTCTCCTTCCTCCCCCCCCTTCTCCTTCCTTCCCCCCCTCCCCTTCTCCTTCCTTCCCCCGCTCCTCTTCTCCCTCCTTCCCCCCCCTCCCCTCCCCTTCTCCCTCCGTCCCCCCCTCCCCTTCTCCCTCCGTCCCCCCCTCCCCTTCTCCCTCCGTCCCCCCCTCCCCTTCTCCCTCCGTCCCCCCCTCCCCTTCTCCCTCCGTCCCCCCCTCCCCTTCTCCCTCCGTCCCCCCCTCCCCTTCTCCCTCCGTCCCCCCTCCCCTTCTCCCTCCGTCCCCCCCTCCCCTTCTCCCTCCGTCCCCCCCTCCCCTTCTCCCTCCGTCCCCCCCTCCCCTTCTCCCTCCTTCCCCCCCCTCCCCTTCTCCCTCCTTCCCCCCCCTCCCCTTCTCCTTCCTTCCCCCCTCCCCTTCTCCTTCCTTCCCACCCCTCCCCTTCTCCTTCCTTCCCCCCCTCCCCTTCTCCTTCCTTCCCCCCCCTCCCCTCCCCTTCTCCTTCCTTCCCCCCCCTCCCCTTCTCCTTCCTTCTCCCCCCCCTCCCCTCCCCTTCTCCTTCCTTCCCCCCTTCTCCTTCCTTCCCTCCTCCCCTCCCCTTCTCCTTCCTTCCCCCCCCTCCCCTCTCCTCCCCTTCTTCCTTCCTTCCTTCCTTCCTTCCTTCCCTCCCTCCCCTCCCCTTCTCCTTCCTTTCCCCTTCTCCTTCCTTCCCCCCTCC